>NC_081409.1:306640128-306940128 GCF_030272615.1 Cryptomeria japonica | reverse complement strand
CTATTTCTCTTGCATTTTGTCTCTGTTTTTTCAGAGATGGGCTCTTGAGGTCCAAAAGCAGAGGGTAATAGTTGACCGTTTCTCCATAATCATGGGCTGCAAGAACATCAGCTGGCCTTGGAACACTGGAGCCATGCATTGCATAGTATAGAACCCTGTCCAACCCTCCCAATAGTTCAGGTTCAAACAGTTTCTCGACAAGAGCGGAGGTGAAGTCTTTTGAGAAGCCTGCATCAAGAACAAAGGCAATGAACCTGGAAGAAATTTGCATGTTGTCCTTGTAGAACTCACTCCTGTCAAGGTGGCCTTGGTCGAGAATCTTTTTTTGTAGCTCGAATGATCAAGGGATTGACCGAGTGGAGCGGTCTTTTGATCCTTAAGTCCGAAATTTCTTTGAAAAATAAGAAATAATTATCTTTTGTAATAATAACTATTCTTTACCCCCCTTTAATGGGCCTTCAAGGATAACCCTATGCTAAACCCACCAGATTAAGTAATCAAATTGGTATAGTGAGGTTAAACCTTGATAAAACAGCCAAAGGAAACCCCAAGGTCTCAGAGCAAGAAACATTACCAAGAATTCAAATGAGAAGTTAATTAAAGAACTTCTAAAAGATTGATTGCCAAAAAGAATAACAAAACAAAAGAATAGATGATTCTTCTTAGGTTAGAAATTTGTAAACTTTTCAATTTGCCAGTAACTTTGAAATCAAAGAAGATTCGTTGATAATAATCAATGTAGTTCAAGAAGCAGAGCTCCCCTAGTTGGAAAATAAATAATATTCTCAACAAATTCAGTGTGGTATATTTCCATCCAACATGTTTAGTGGTTGATTTCCTAGTCAACTCTGACACCTCTCACATTGAGGATCTCATTATACATGATGCATTTGATACATGACTATCATTAGATCAAATTGGCGTCTTAGCTAAGGGCGGGTCTCTGTGTAGTCTTTGCTCAATTTATTTAAAAATTATTTATGGACTTGGCTCCATGAATCTTTATTTTTCTATTTACTTTTAAGTAGTCATATTAAATTTATATTAATAATATTAAATTTTTTTGTGTAATTTGGGTTGAATTAATATTAAAGTGCCTCCCCTAACATTGTTTGGGATGGGCAACCCCTATTCATGGTGGTCCTGGCACCCATGCTATGCATCTTTCCTCTTATCCTGGGGGGTTGTGATGGTGTTGCCCTTAGGAGGCTCTTTTTTTACGTTGGGGATCAAGTATTGCTGCTATTCCTCCTATCTGTGAGAATCTTCGCTCGTTTCCTTGTGCCTAAACCTCCCCGACTGTGTTGGAGAATGAGGCTTTCTACCAATGTTGTAGTTTGGTTTGTAGAGTATCAAGTCTTTGGCCCTCCCTTCTGGATCTCTATATTTGGGTTTTGGAATCTTGGTTACTTTTGATTTTAAGATTGAACTCTCCCCTTGTGCCAAAGGCTTTTTTATGCTTCCTTTTCTTCTCTTGATGATAGACATCTAGTGCTAAGTATGTTGTGGGCTCGGGGTGTTCATTCCCTCCCGATTAAACCATCAACAACTCCTTTTAATCCCCTTATCGAACCATTCATTGTGTGTTTGGCATTGGTCTATCTCCCTAATCTTCCCTTGAAGCCATTGGTAACTCCATAGGTTGCTTTCGTAAGGTTGATGATTTGACTTCTTTCATGGGGCACTCTACTTTTGCGCGCATTTTGGTTGATATTGACACCTTCAAAGATGTGGTTTTGATGGTGGGTAATAGGTTGTGGACTCAATTGTTGGATTACGAGGGCCTCACTTTTCAATGTTGTCATGGCTTCTCAACGGGCCACTTGGCCATAGATTGTGCTCTCTTGCATCGTGAAGGTGATGCTACTTGGTGGAAGGATCCTAATGATTGTCACTTGACTATCCAAGCTTCTAGATGTTTGGATGACTCCCATGATGATGATTACTCACCCCAAGACGATGTTGAGTCTCTTGTTGATGGTGTGGATTGCTTTGACCCCATGGATGATGTTATGCCTTGTCAACACTTTGTCCCTCTGCCCATTGTTGGTGGGCGCCTTTGTTTGGATAAAGTGTGTATCTTCGATGTTCATTTATATTGGGATTAGTGGTCTTATTTACTTAATTAAGAAAAAACTATTTATGTTGTTAAAATTTTGAGAAAAAAATTATAAATAAAATTAAAAAAGAGAAATTGGTGATACCTTGTTTTTAATTCCTAAATTCCTAAACAATTGTTGCTCTATTAAAATAAGGAAAGATTCCAAATTATCATTTTCTCATTATTAAAAATAATTAAAAATTTGTATGGGAACACTCAACTACAATATGGTAACATGGGTAAGCCTCTCTACTCACATGGATGATTAGTGACATTTCAAGTTAGGTACCTAACAAACCCTTGTTTTATTTCCTAACACTTCCATCCCCCATTTTCAAGGAGCTAAATTTCCACTAAAATTTCACAAGTGTAGAGTAAAAATATATATTTTTCATGCTAATAGGGGTCTACATGTGTAGATTAAAAACATATTTCTTCCGTGTTGGTAGGTGTCCTCTATCATTAGCTATGTGGCCATCTAAATGCAAATTTGGGGGCAGTTGTAAACGAGGGATAATGGATGCATAAGCAATGTAACTAATGCATTTAGATGGCTACATAGTTGGTGCCCAATAGGATAGATAATGGATGCAACAAATTCATTTAGATGACTACATAGTAGGTGACCAATAGATGGATAATGGATACATAAGGAATGGAACTGATGCATTTATATGACTACATAGGGGGTGCCCAATATTAGGGTGGTGATTCCTCATTGATAATGCTCCATGGCTAGGATTTAAAAATACTACTCACAAGACCCTCCTCCATCTTTTGAGAGGCGTAATTGGAATTGCAGTTTTCAGTGTTATCACACAAATACATGTCATACAAGTTGTTATTACACCAATACATGTTATAATAGCGTGTCAATATTTATTTCCAAAAAGATTTTTCATAAAAAAAATTAAAAAAATCATGCTATGCCACATCAACACAATTAAACATTACTTAGTGTACACCTATGGATTTTTTTTTACCTTTTTGGACACCTTCACAAAAAAGCATGTTGATGTGACATCATATTTGACAATGTAGACTTGAATTTTTGTTTTTAAACTGACATTCGACAAATAAATTGTACAAAACTGAGAGTAATTTAAAATATCCACATAAAATTTTGAAAAACCAAATTAGAATATTCTCTAGTTATCCTATTCCATTGTGTTTGGGTTTCATGAAATCCTTGTGTTATATATTCTCCAATTTTGAAACTGTACTGGTTTCTTTCTCATCAATATAATAGGGTGTGGCCCTCATAGCCATAACTTTACCTACTTATAGGTGTTCTTCCTAGGTGTTATGGTTGGACATAAAGCAATGTTCCATTGTCATTGGGGACGCAGAGACATGTTTTGGGGATGGGGGGACAAAGGGCCTACGTTTGGGGACGATGGGGGGACGACGACAGGGTTGTGGTGTTGATATAGTTATACATATACTTATAGTATTTGAAAAACTAGTTGTGAAAAGATGTATGCAAGATTTGAAATAGTAAATCTAAATACGGAGATATCTTGAATGCTATCTGCTGAATAATATTTGACAAATGAAATTGTCAAATTGAAGATTTCTATTATATCGAAAATATGTATATCTAATATGAGATATGAGATATCACAAATTCTATAAAGATGATTACATGACACATCATTACAATGAGTAGCAAATAGCAATAGCATTACAAAAGACAAAATGCCAAAATGTCAAAATCGATCAAAATGTAGTGAAGGGTGGTCTCTAATCATCTACAAGTGCAAACTCCTCATCACTAGAACTACTAGACTCCCCATGCTCAATATCCCTCAATCTCACACCAACCAGCCCTGCATCTGAAGTGGTAGGATCAACTTTATCAATCTGTGATGGCTCATCTAGCTCTACATCCTATCATGTCGCTAGACTATTCTTGTACACAAGTGTCTTGTGGTCCATGAGACGCAAAACACTATGTGCAACCACAAGCTTCTCTACTGTCTTAGAGGTCAGTTTGTTTCTCTTAAGAGACTAGATGGAGCTATATGTAAACCACTTCCTCTCAACAGCTGAAGAACTAGAAACCTGTGATAGAATACAAATAGCTAGAGTGGTGGTCAAAGATTTTGAACCATAACAATTCTGCCACAAAAGTGGGTCCTCCCGTGCCATAGTTTCTATATCCATCTTTGCCGCATCTGAATATCCTCTAAGAGTGGCAAATTTTCCCCCTTCAGTGCGAATTATTTCGGCATCTCTAAAATCATACATTTTCTCTATGCACCTAAAGAACCCCACGTTCACCTCATCATCCTGAATTGGTGTCACTCTAACCGGTCTAGCCTTGTACCACTTAGGATTCAAGGCATAGACAACCATATGCAAAGGAGTATTCAGCTTGTCCCATTTGCATTGATTGATTGGTTGGGTGTGCTCATTGTAGAATGCTAGAGTAGGGTCCTTCACTCGCCCAACAACCCTCATTTGGTCAAGCATAGAGTCGATGCACTCATACACCTCTCCAAGGTTAGGTGCATCCCCATGGTCATATTTGATGACCTGGAATACTAGATAAATGATGGAGACAATGTATTTTGCATTAGTCCAAAACACATCACTTTTCACTGTCTCCTTCACCCTTCTCCCCTGCTCTGTCTTGGCCTCGACCCACCTATTCCACTCTATAGTCATAACCATGAGTTGCAATGCCTCTTGCAACTCAATCATTCTCTCCAAGAGAATGAAATAGGATGCATATATGGTCTCAACTAGTTTCAAGAACTCCTTCGCGAAGGTCTTGAAGAGTGCATGTGAAGTTTGGTGGTTGCAGATAAACATTTGCACATCGCTAGCATCACTGACCGCTCTAACCCAATCAATCTTCCCCATGTCCTTGAGTGCATGCATGCACACATGGGGTCCACCAAATATGTCTATAGGTTGCCTCAATAAGTTTCCCTGCTGCTCTACACACATGGGTTGCATCAGTCACTACTTGGACCACAAATTGAAAATCAACATCTTTGCAATGTCATGTATAATCAACTGCTCTAAGGAAGTTTGAGCCCTCTGCACATGTGACCATGATGTTGATGAGTGTACGATGGCTAATGTCCGTCCACCCATCCATAACTAAGCTGCACCCAGATGTCACCCAATATGCTTTCATCTTCTCCATCAAAATATTGATTTTGGAATTGCTCTTATCCAAGATCATGGTCCTCAATTTCGTCTCACCTAGTGGCACATATGACGGTCCTCCCTTCGCCACCATCATCTCCCTTTAATAAGGAGGCTTCTTGCATTTCCTTGTCCCCTTAGCCTCTCATGATTAGGGCATGGCACTAGTGCTTCTTGTGTTTCCTTGTGCCCTTAGCCTCTCGTGATTAGGGCATGGCACTAGAAGTGGAAGTGGGTGAAGGTGATGTATACAGACAAAGTAATAGGGATTGAAACAATCCCTCAAAATTTGTACTCTATATTTATGCCAAAAGACGTATTAGATATGCGAAGTTAAAAACACCTTGTGATTAATAATGACATCCATCATAATTACAATTAGTTTTACTATTACTTAAATAAAATTAATTTAAATAACTTTAAATAACCTAAATTAAAATAAATGTATGAAAAACTAAAAAAATATATTTAATTTTCTCCAAACTGAATCTAAATAATTTTCACTATGAGAATGGATTAAATTTGAAATTTCAATTTTGAAAATAAAATTTATAATTTATAATTTTATATTATTTAAAATTTGATGTTGAATATTAATCTTTCATCATCTATTTTGCGTTAGAGACCAAACTTCATTCTAGACATTAACATTCCAATCCTTTATTTGGAAAATTAAAATTAAAAAAAATAAATTAATTTTTATTTTGTTTGATAAAACCCTTGATTTCATATTTTAGTTTTATGGCCACTTCCTTTATAAAAATGTGAGAAACATCATTGTACTTTCCTCCTCTTTTTGTTTCTCCTCACTGTCACTTTTTTTCACTCCTCCAAACAGTCTTTTCCAAATTAATCATCAAATTAAGTGGTTTTGTGTTGTATTAGAGAAAGGGGTGGGGCCCGCATCAAATTAGGTTTACTCCCAACCCCAAAAATAGCTCATTAGTGGTTTTATGTGTTGGTGTTGGGCAACAAGAGACATGTAGACATCTCCCCGCCCTCCCAAAAAGCATTTGGGTGTCTCCTAAAGATTCTTAAAGATGCCGAGATGTCGCCCAAAGAGACTTGGAGACATTGAGCTCCAAGAATCCTTGGAGATGTGAAGACCTTTCCCCACCTAGACGGAACATCGAGCCCCCACATCCCTATACCGTGGATCAAAAGGAATCCGTCTATCGGAAGGGGGAAACACATTTTCACAAAACAAGAAAGTTTATCTCATTAGCATTCTATTTTGCTTGTGCTAGTTTCTAATTAAAACGAGTTACAAGATCAAAGTATCTAGTTCTAAGAAAAAAAGCTATACGAACAATGGTTTGTCCGAATCATTCACCTACATTGGAGAGATTGCTAACTTTTCTTCAGTACACCTCACATAGAAGATTTAAATAGACACATCAATGTTAACACAGCCTAAGATTGCTAGGTTTTGACTTGAGGGATCCTTGGTTACATCACGAGTAAGTAGTCTGGGCAAATCTTTCATAAAAAGACCACTAAAAATATTACTGCCAAAAATTTTAGAACAAAATCAAAAGGTTACGTAGTAGAGGCTATTAGAGGTTCCTATATGGGAGGTTTTTTAAAGTTCAAATCTCATTAAATACCGCCTTCAAATAATTTTCCAAGAGCCAGATTGCACCTATTACTTCAAATCTGCTGTACAAAAAAAAAAGGAAAAAGATTTCATTTTTCTTAAGCAACATTAATGGTTTGAACGTCAGATTGAAATGAGAAGTGAAAGCCACCGGCACTTCAGAAGCTACCATTAAACAAACAATAAACAAACATTAACCCAAGCAAATAGATACTTGAGCCACTGCAAACCTGCTAAAATCCTCTTCAAACCCTAACATTTGAGATAAAAAAAATTCAGGCTGTCACAAATTCATTAAAAGATCTAGATTATGGTAGAAACCCTCAACAGCAATCTAATCCTGTTTAACCCACAAGAAAGCCTAAAACACAATAAGATTGAAGCAATAAATTATGGTGGAAACCCTCAACAACAATCTAATCCTATTTAATCTAGGGCAAACCCTAAAAAACATTAAAATTGAGGCAATGCAAAAGATCGGTGGGTAAACCGCCAATCCAAAGGACGCGCAATGACATAACGAAAAAAAAGAAAACCATCAAATGCAATAGCTGAACTGATGAAACTCTCAGGCTTGCTTCTTCATTCCTAGAGTGGATATCATGTAACCATAAAAATAACAGAGAAAAGACTCAAACAAATTAAGTACAAGGAGACCATCAGACACCATTTTATCTGCAAAGTTGACTGAAACATTTAAGTCCGCATCATGGTTGGCCATTAAGACCCATCATTTGATCTCCAGATATTCCCATATTAATCATAATGAAAAACAAACTACTGCAACATGGCACCCAAATCTTCCAATAATCATCTTTATGGATTAATAAAGACGAGAAGGGACGAAATGCTGAAACTATACAATACCGCTGCAAACGATTCACACAACATTACAGTCAAAACCAACGACATAACTCAATAACTGACAATAGAGAAAACAGAGTTCAGATTTGCTTAACACTGATGAAAAACATTTGAAGTAGCAGAGCTTTAAGCAAATATTTTCAACCCGCTTGACAGAGGAAACCCTAACCCTAATGAACCTTCTTAATTATAAAAAAAATGCAAATATTTACCAGCATTAATAGCGGCTAACATGTTTTTAATTTTTATATCATTTATTTGATTTTTTATCATAATGAACATTGCCAATGAAAAAAAAAAAAAAACTGACGGGGAGCTTAAAAAATTATAAGTGCCTTGCAATTCTAATCTTTGTCTTTTAATTCCTTCCACATCTTTGTCTTTTAATTCTTTTGTGGAAGGATGTATTTCAATTGGTGTGGATGATGGTATTTGATAAAAAAATTATTCCCTAAGCTTCAAATCTCTACAATAGAACCTAATTCAACATACAGGTGATTATTATTAGATTCTTATTATCTTTGTACCACTGTAGTTATTCCAAGTTAAATGATTTTCTAATGGTCTTTAGGATTGTATTAAAAATAAATGCTCTTAAAAAATCATTAATTATGCGACATTTGGTGGAACTAATAAATATTAATAATGCAATAAATATTTTAATTAATATTGAATAAAATAAAATAAAAAAGATGTTTTTAATTCGATGAAGAAAAAATTGTCATAGATGTCACATATCAATTTGTTATCGTATTAGGAAATTTGAAATTGTTAGACAACATTTTTTTAATAGTAAGATTCTTTGTGAATTGTTAGATTCAAGGTCACACTGGTGAAACTAATCTTTGTGCATAACACACAAATTTAAATTTCACCTATAAAATTAATCTAGTAAGTTTACATTGACTAGAAAATGTTTTCCCCAATCTAATATCCTCGTATCTAGGAAAATGGTGTTGACAAGCACAATTTGGGAGCTTTGGTTGAACTCGTATGTTGATCAATTTAAAGATGATGAACAAAAAAAAAAGTACAACAGATAGTCATGCAATGTGCTCTTGGGGTGTTTATTTGATTTCTACATACACTTGTAGATTCTCTAGATGCATACTATACGATTCAAATGAATTAAGTTAATCCTTGAATATAACCCTTGGCACACACTTTGCAATAATCCTCTTTAGTCAACTCGAAATGAATAGTAAAAGAGGGAAATATAGGCCCAATTTTTAAAAAGTGAATTTGAAAGTTTTAGGTTTGAATTTGCATGTGCATAAGCGACTTGAGTGAATATTCTACCCACAAATATGAACCAAGTTGGCAAACACTAGATTTAGAGTTGAGTTTGATTCTTGGGGACGAGTGATGATGAGGACATGTAAAGATAACATGATTTTTCAACTTCCATGAAATAATACACCAACTTGCATGCTAGTAAATGCATATAGTGTAGCCCAACCATAGTTGGTCCAAAATATAACAAAGAATTGCATGGGTATGTGATTTTTGCCTTGCATTGTTCCTCCACTTTGACTTGCACGAGAACTACTATGAAGGTGCATATCAACATAAATCAAGTAGTCAACATAGAAACTAAATATTCTAGACACTCAAAGGATATGGATACCAATTAGGTTTACTTTCCTTGGCATGAGTGTTCCATCTTTGGAACATACAAATGCAAAATAAAAAGTTTTAATAAGTGTCATTTGCCAAGCATTTAAAAATGTGCATAGTCATAGCTATTGCAATTGTCTACAAACAAATAGTAAAGGGACTAGTGTAAGAGATTCCAATTGAATGGAAAATAGTAGGACTCTAAGAAGAAATGTGAGCAGATTCTAATTTTGAATCTATGGAAAGAGCACTTACGGACTTTGACTATGCAAAGTTTTTGTTTAGTACAAGTACAAAAATTCTGATAATTGTCATACGCACATATAAGTACAATAGAAATTATAAATACATATGTATAATCAAAATCATTAAGGAATATTAGTGATAATGTGTGTCCCTCTTTAAATTGTTGCATACAAAAGATGTAAGAGATGAGAGAACGAAAAAAAGATAAAACGTGTAAAACATAAGAAGTATGTAATAGATGTTAGTTATATCATCATGTTATAATCATATAAGATTTACTATGAGATAAATACATAAGCATACAAAATTTTGGGTTGTGCAATGCCCATGGTGTTGTCCCCAAAGGTGAGCCAACAAAAGCTATAATATATAATGTAGAAGCGCATAAAACATGTCATGTGAGACATAAACATGTTAGTACCGACATGTAAAACAACACTTGATGAACATGTTCGCTAAGATCTCAACATGAAGGCACATAAGATATGTAAGTGATAAGGTTATCTAGGGTAAAAATGTATAGAAATGAACAACATATTTAGGTAGGAAAAGAAAATAGGTTAAGGATCAATGGGTAAAAGAGTCACTTTAGGGCCCAATAATCTTGTGACCCTAATCACATTGTTTTTACCTATTTTAATAGTCATATTTGCATGTACCTTAGTGACAATATCAATTCTAACTCTTAAAGTTAGCTCACTTTTATTATTGTCTTGATTTGTTAAAGCACCCTATAGATGATTACTTATTTAGTTCACGAATACTTGTATTTCAAATTTCATTATTAACGATTATTATACTTAAAAACTTGCCTCTATTTTGATGGTGATGATTCCTCATTATGATTGAGATTGAAATTCTATGAATTGTGGAGTATATTTTGGTAAGTACACATTTGGGGTTCTTTGCATATTTTGTTACAAATTCTTTTATTAGAGAAAAATAATTCTCTTGTAATAATATATTAGGGGTAAGTTAGTGTAGTTGTCACCCATCATTGGTAGATTGTCACTTGGTTGAAACTACAATTAGGGAAGAAATAGGCGACAACCTCTAGTAAGTGGTAGCAATAGTAGTAGTACAAATGTCATCGGTGATGTTTGATTTGCTATAAATTTATTGCCAGTTAATTAAAAGTACCTATTGAACTGCACTACAAAAATGAATCGTCATTGTTCATAAAAACCCTCATGAAAAAAACACTTGCCTAAAAATTGATTCAATCCTTGTTGGTAGAAACATACCACCAAAATGTAGCAGGGTGTAGGGATAGTTTGTACGATCCCATACAATGAATAGACTTTAATGCTTCAAAATTTATGCCCACAAATTATCTTGTAAAAAAATTATTTTTTATGATTTCAATGTTTGGTAACTTGCAATCTTCTGGCTTTGGGGCCTTTATATACAATTGTGAGGTCCATTTGGGTCCACAATACACCATTTTTTTTTCAATGCCAAAAATATAAAAAAAGGGTTAGAGAAATACATATTTGGAAATTTGATACCATGTTCGAATTGATTCCTTGACCCTATAACTCTCAAGGGTCACCTGCAACCAAACACTTGTCATAGAAAAAGAGAAAAAGTAAAGTCATCACACTTTGTTTGTAAAACAATTTGATTATAATGATGAGACAAATGCAATAAAGTGTTTCCCCTTCTAGAAGAGGAGGGAGATTGTCATCAAAGAGATTGGTGGATCAAGATTGTTTGTAACCATACTATGTCGTTGACAATTAGTTACACATGCACACATGCGCGCGCACATGCACATGCACACGCACATGCACATGTACACGCACATGCACATGCACACGCACATGCACATGCATGCACACACACACACACGTGCATAAGATGTTATTGTTATTAAAAGTGCTAGTTTTATGTAATGAGTTTGTTTTACATTCTAGTTACGAACTAGATGTGTGATCATGTTTGTCAATGCATGTTGTTTCTTGGTTACCCTATTCTTGGTCATCATTATGATAAGTGAAATATTACGGGTTTTTTCCTTTAATTAGGTCATTGAGTTCATTATGAAGAGAATTAATACTTAAATTTTAATCAAGAAAAACAAATATTTATAAAAATAGAAAATGATAATAATTGAAATTAAAATATATATTTTAAAACATTAAATACAAGCAATAAATTGGCTTACCTAAAAAATGGATTCCAAATGCGTGTGTTTATTAAGAAAGGTTGAAAATATAGAGAGGGATTTTAGAAGGAGTGAATGGGAATTTTGGGAAGTGTGTAATAGAAAGAAGAGATTTTGTGAGGAAGTTGATACACATGTGAGACATGTAGAACCTTTCTTGCTTTAGTAGTGTAGACACTAAAATATTCTTCTCAATATCAATATTAATTTATCATCATATCATCCACTAATCATTAATTAGTTTCTTTATGTGCACATATTATCATTTATCCCTTAATAACCATTTCTATTTTTTAATTATCCATTATTCATTTAATTAAATATATTTTATTATTTAATTACATGTGAATTAATTATCCGCTCATAATTTTTGTTTTTATCTTTCTAGTTGTAATTTAGAAACTTAATCTTCATCCTTCATTAACTCTTCTTCATTTTAAGAACTTATTCTTCTTTCCTAAATTAACTCTTTTCATTTTAGAAACTCATTCTTCTTCCTTTAGTTAACTTAGTTTGTAAATAAAAACTTGATGTGCACAATTATCCACCAATTAAACAATGAATTCAATATTATGCTCTCTTGGTCTCAAAATAGCAAATTTCTAGTTTGTAGTTGAGTTGACTCCACAATTCTTTAGCTAGCTTAGGTTATAATCCTCATCTCCTACTTGATCTCATTCAAAATTTTATAAATAAGATAATTTCCTTCATCAATTAATTCTTTCATTCACTTTCATGCAAGTTATATGTATCGAAATCATCCATTAAATCGCAATATTATGCTATAGAGATCTAGCACCCATATCCAAAAGTGAAACATCTATCCTTTTTGAGGTTTGTAGTGAATTTATTAAACTGGGATTTGTCTTGGTTTTAGTTTGTGCTTTCTAGTTTATTAAGATCTTATCTTCAACCTCCTACACAAGGGTGAGTTTAGAGAAATGAGAGACCAAAAGGCAGTCTTAAGTGACCATTTTTTTCACCTAAAATAAGAAAAGATTGATTTTGGATGAGAAATTGAAGATAGTTACGCTCAAAATTTGAAGACACAACAAGCAAAAGAGTTGTAGTGCTCTTAATCTACTTTCTAAACTACTATTTTTTTAAATGGTAGAGATTAAGGGGTTCAAATAGGGGGGGACGTACAAAGTGCTCTTATTTTCATACAAAAGAAAAAAATCATAGCATCTAGTGTGGCCACCTTTAATTTTTTTTTCTTCTTACTATACCAAAAATCACTTTGATGAAAAATTAGCTAACACCTTCTAGTTTATGCCTGATTTTTTTGCTAATTTTTTTTATTGAATATAGGATTTTTTAATTAATTTTCAAAGTGGACACATCTTGAAAAATAAAAAATTGAGCACGCACCCCCTTAAGTGTTTTGTCATTTTTATATTGCATATAGAATCTAATTTCTGATAATTCATTTCAAAATTTGATGAATGGGTAAAAAGTGAGCCAAAAATACCATATATATGATTTTGACAAAAATGGATACAACAACAAAAGAAATGTAAAAAAGTTATAAGAGAGAGCTCAATGTTTCTATTTTATTTTTTTAACTTGACATTGAAATATGCGCAACCCTAATGGAGAGAAAGCTTGAGGTTGTATATATTTTTTAGAATACACGTAAAATGCACTTGGGGGTGTTGACATTTAAGTCCAACCCTTTGGGTTTGATGCCCAAGGAAAATCAAATCCTAAGTGTTCAGAATACCTAAAGTTATAACATGAGCACGCTATAACATTTTCACATTTTAAATAAGTAGAAATATGCTTCTTTCTCTTTCCATCTCTATCTACCTCCTTATATAGCTCACACTCTCCATCTTCCTCCAATTATATCCATGAAATATAATTCAAAGTAAAGTGACATTTATATGTGTGCTTTTACTTTCTTATACTTTAAATTATATTTCATGTATAGTTTTAGGATGTTTGAGATTGGTTTCGCATATTTAAGGGTTAAAATGCATATTTTAGGTTTTGGAAGATCTTATGACTTGAGTTTTAGTAATCAACATACTCCTATCATCTTGTACTTATCTAAGGATAGTTGTAACAATTCAAAAACATTATTAAGTCTCTCCTTAGAAATAGGAGGACTTACTCTTCTATGATGAACCAAAAAGTGGGAGGGTTAAGCACCTAACACCCCTTATCAAGAATTAAGATCTAAACATAGTTGAAACAATAAGCTTTAAATCATGAAGATGATTAAGCTCCATTTCCAACTCTCTCTCTCTCTCTCTCTCTCTCTCTCTCTCTCTCTCTCTCTCTCTCTCTCGCTCTCGTTGTCTACTCCTATCTTCATTTCTTCCTCCATCTTCCTAAAATGTATTGAAATGGGATCCTACTCTAGAGACATAAACTAAGATCAAATTGGTATGATTTGTTGGAGGAAATAGCCACCAAGATCCAACTTTAGTTGTAAAGGAGAGTTGGATGTTGTGTATGATTTTATCGTCTTTTTGTGTTTGATATGATTTGATGTGAATGTGTAATGACTAGGTAAAATCCTAATAAATTGATAATATTCAACGTAAACAGATGGTTACATAATTGAAAGTCAACTCACAAGTACAAATTTGCAAATGAGATGTAGAGAGAAACCTATTACTAAAATCTAGAGCAAAATGTGTTGGGAAAGTGTGCTAGGTGCCAAAAACCCGAGAGTGTTTCCATCAACTAATACTTCAGAGCCTAGATCGGGATGTTTTTTAAATTTCTCCCTTTAAGATTCAATCAAAAAGTGTTTGTCACATGTGCAACTCGAAATAAACTAAGGGTTATGTCTGTTCAAATTTTGGAACTATTTGTCTTAATCCACTCTTAACAAATTGGCAACTCCCTACTATCAGATTTGTAACTTGCACATAGAGAAGAGGGGAAAATGGTTGTGTTGTAGAGGGGCTTGCCTAAGATAAAACCAGTGTTGGTGTTTCCATCTACACAATAGCTATGGTGATGAAAAGATAGCTTACCCCTAGTAGGGCAAAGACTAAATTAAAAAGTAAATCCTAAATTGACAAGATTATACGTTAGGATTGATATTGGTGGTGATGCAATAACATGATAGATCATAACATAATCACTCATGAAAGAATACCCTAAGATAATTTGTTGTTGCTTGATGCTTACTTAGATCTTCTCTTAAAGGAATTAGGAGTAACTTGTGGATTAGGATTTTAGAAAGATAAATGAGTACCTTATATAGGGTTCTCAAGGTATTTTCACATTCAAGCGAACTTCCAACAGTCATATTAAAGTTCTAGGATCATATCACAAATGGCGAGAATCGACACTCTGACATGTTCAAATCTGAGCCCCTTTTTGGAGCAACCAAGGCACTAGGCCCCATAGTCTAGTTAGAAAGTGGCAAATAAAAGGTGACTGCAAAGTGCATAGGCTCGGGAGATAGGATCAAGTCACTGATTAGCATATGATGATAGTTTGGATGTGATAAAGGTTAAATAGTCTCTAAATGACCCAAAAGGGAGCACACTAAAGCAAGGTCCCAAAAAGGAGTGTGAAATTGTAAAGGGGTTACAATTTGTGGCACTGCATTTATCCCCTACTTTAGTGAGAGTATGAACTTACGCTCATACTTGTTGTAAAGTAGAGGTTAAGAGATAGAGCGGCTAAGAGCGATACAAGCTAGGGATTGGATTCTACTAAGTTTGAGGGGTGCTCAAGTCCCCAAGCTTGAGATCTTATTAATCCATGCAAAAATCTTCAAATATACACAAGGAAAAGAATGTTAGTACTAAAGAAAACAAAAGGTTCCAAGTCAACTAGTTGAGGAGACCTTGACATAAAAAATGTCTCAACTACTAATATCGTTCTCGACATGTTATTACAAGAGCACATGTGAGCTTATAGAAATATATGAGAGCATACACCACTTAATGGTGTAAGACATGAATTCCAGAATCCAACTAGGTATGTTATGTTGGGTGATTCATGTAGTGCAACAAATGATCACACTATCAAGCTAAATTATACTAGGTAATCAATGCTTGAGAAGGCGTAAACAACATCAATCATACTAGCAAGACATGCTATACTAGGTGACCAATACCCGAGGAGGCATAAACAACAAGTATACTAGCAAGCCATGCTATACTAGATGACCAACACCTAAGGAGGCATAAACAATAATGATCACACTAGTAAGCCACACTACACTAGATGACCAAGAACAAAGGTTAAATGCTATGAATGTTGCTAGAGATAGATTGATAACCACGCCTAAAGAGACATTATATAACACAACACTACCACTTTGGGGGTACATAAATGGATGACTACAAGAAAAAAGGAGGCCTTAAGATAGAGATCCACGTCAAAGATAAAACACCTTCAACACCAAGGAGATATCCTCAACAAATATGCATTTATTCCAAGCTAGAGAGAAGATTCTTATAAAGAATACAGATCAGATTCAAGAAAGTAATAAATAATTGTAAAGGAGACATTTTGCAACAAGTGTGAAGAGATCCATATGAAGGATAAATAAGTATCAAAGGGGGGGAAGAGATCTTTGTCTAAATATATCTACCTCCATAAAGAGAGGATATATTTAATAAGGATGACATCTTCAATATTAAGAAAGAGGTGTTAGATTTGAGTGAATGTTGTCATTGATGTCAAACCTGGTGATCCAGTTAGGACTGGATATGGGATGTTGAGCAACAGTGGAAGATAGGTATGTATGTGATGTTGAGCAACAATGGAATATAGATATGTATGTGATATTAAGAAAATAAGGCATGTATGGTTTACATGAGTATTTTTTGAAAGATCCTCTGTTCTGGAATCTTTTGTTTTGCTTATTGGTGCAGGAGCACCTAGTTGAGTAAAACTCCCATTTTGAGTATTTAATGCTTTCATGTTTGTAATGTCTTGTGTTAGGTTGAAAATGTTGTTTTAGGTTGTTATGTGTCATGTTTAGTGGTTTTGATCTCATTTTGAGCTCAAGAGATCAAGTTTTGCCTTCCAGGCTTTAAGTTGACAATTTTTGGCAAAAATGTGCAAAATTGCCAAAAAGGTCTTCTAATGATTTCCAAAGCATTGAAACATGTTTGATAAGTATTTTTAGGCATATCAAAGTTGTTTAGACAATTTGATAAGATTAGAGTGTCAAAAATGTCTTTTGGAGCAAGAAAAGTTGTCATTTGGGCTTGTAAAATTGTCAAAATTGTCATTTTCTTGCAAAATGAAGTTATGGAAGCCTCATGTCCGTACTAAGGCTTGATAACCAATTGGAAAAACTATAAAAGGTCTCCCTTTGCCTTGGAAAGGGTTGGTGATTGTATGAGCAAGAGTTTCCTAATAAAAATCATGATATTTTGGCTTTATTCACTGGTTTTTCCTCTTTTGGTGTAACAGTCTATACTATAGCTTCATAGTTCGTACTGTACCTTTGGGAAAGTGTGTATATTGGTTGTAAAATGCTTTCTAATTGATTTTAGTACTGGTTTCCTTTGGTAATTAGTTTGTACAAATTTATTTTACTTATGTGTGCTCACTGCCCTGTCAAGGGTTTGAAGTTCCAAAATGCCACCACTTGATTGATCTAGGTCTGGGATTCCACAAAATGGATTTAGTCAAGTTGGCATTCTTGTATATACTGTACATATGCTTTTCTTTATGCCAAAAGTGTGGTTGGAAGAAGGACTTGAGTGAATACTAGGCAAGTATTGGTTATTTGGCTAGTAGCATGAATAAAAACTCAAGATTTGCACCCAAAAGTAATTTGGAGTGAACAAATGAATGAGGCAGAGGTCTGGACATATGTCCAAGAGTGTTGAGCATCATCTTGGTTTGTTAGATTAGCTTGTTCTTATCAAACATTCTCATTTTGTAAACAAAACAGCGAGTTCACTGTTTTGTGAATTGTATTTGTCAAATGCTCATGGAATGCTTCAAAAGCATCATCCAAGCCTTGTAACTAAGAAGGCAATGTAATAGGAAAGTTGATTAGTGTTTTTCAGACCTCCTTGAGGTCTATTTCCAGTTCAAACACCTTGTGATGCAGGCCCAAAAGTGTAGCAGCTGTTGACTGGTAAAAGGGCAGCAAATTAACAGTGACAGTGGCAATTTTACTATTTTCTCACTTGTTTGCCAAGTGTTTGGCATTATGTTTGCAGGGTAGTAATAGGGGAAGGCTCTATTTGGTATGGCAGAAGTTCTAAGTCATTTTGGAGACTTGATGAGTGGAGTTGGAAAGACTTCTCAATGTTCTTTGGTTTAAACCCTACCAAACCCTCCAAAAGTGCCTTAAATGGTGGACAATCCTCATATTGCCATAACAAGGGCCTAAACCATGAAAATCAGTTAGCATATACCTCTAAACCATCATCCAAACCAATTTTGTGGGAGGTATTAACCATCATAGAGCAGGATAAGCAAAAAAGTGCCAATTAGGCCTCCATGGGCTAGTAGCCCTTTTGACTGCATAACACACAATTTTTAGAACCCGATTGCAAGGAGGATTTGGGGTCTTAAGAAACTTCATGAGATCTTCCCAAAACCATGAAATAAGCAACATATAGGCCTTTGGACAGTGTGTAGTCCCTTTTTGAGGTTTTGACCCTTGGTTGGTGTATTGAGCAAGCCAAGTCTATGGGCCTAGAACTAAGTTTGGTTGTCAAACTTGAACAAAACCTTGCTGCCCCTACGTGTCCATGTTGAAGACTCCTAATGCACTCTGAAACAGAGGGTTGAATGCCAAAAGAACAAAGATTGAGGATGTGTAGATGGGTGGAGTGAGCAATTTGAGTAGGTTTGAGCATGGGTGTGAGCTATCACCAAAAAGGGGAGTTTGTTAGGAAAGTGATACATGAAGTGCTTGGCACTATAACCACAAGAATGATTTTGTAAACACATACAACAACCTCAAACAAGTTTTTGGGTAACAAATTGAACCTCTTGACCAAAAATTAGCCTTTTGAGCACTTACCTAGCAATCTCCCTATCACTTATAATGGTTTGTATCGAGTTTCAATACTAGTTGTGTCTGTTGAATTGCTATCCAAATGTTTGTATTATTATGATTCATGAATCATATGCTTCATAATCTATGGCATATGTATCTTAAATATAGAAGTTGTTATGCTTGGAATTTGTGTTTATGGGTTCATACCCTTGTTTTGTTCTGATAATTGAAGCGTGTGAAGGAAGCTGCAGAAGATTAGTAAAGGCTGACTTGGTTACCTTATTTTTGGTCAAGGATTAATTGGGTAATGTGTTGATCCAAGCAATGATTTATTATATAAACCTTTTTTGGTTGGTCGACATATTATCTCGGTGTATGTTCTTACTAGTATATATTGTAAAGTGGAAAATTGGATCCTAGTGACTCCCCACATAGGAGAGAGAAAGGAAGCCACTAGGATGATTTTCACTTGGGAGGAACTTTACATTCAAAAGAGGGGCTTGAATCTGCTAGATCCAAATCCGAGGGAAGAAAGGATGTGAATTCTAAGTGGATTGCAAGCGATTGAAGTGTGATTACCCTCTTTTGTAAATAAGAAAGTTGAATTGTTGACTATGTGGGAAAGAGAGAGGAAATGAGTGAAATGAGGAGCTACCAGTTCAGGATCGCGTTGTAACTTCAGATTTGAGCTAATTAAACTGATGTGGATCTACTTTGCAAATTTGGAGAAAATTCGTCAGGACCGTTGCGGGAATGTACATGGTCCGCCACAAAATCCGTGAAACAAAAAGGGTTCTTCTGTCTTTGCAAATGAAGCCCAAACCTGCAATTACAGCTGTGCACCTACAACCTACACACATAAAAGAGAAGAAAGGGGGGTGGTGAATAGAGGTTTGCCTCAGTCAAATCTTGGTTGAGGAATCAACCTTGAAAGAAAGTAATTGCAAATGCTTGAATGTAAACAATGGAGATGTATACCTTGTAGATTTGCAACTTGTTGATGATGATTGCTTTGCTTCTTGAATGTAACCACAAATGTTGTATGAAATGGAATGTAACATGACAAAACCTAACACACACACGCTTGTAAATGAATGTGGTAATATTGATCCAATGGATGAATGAAGAAGACTTGAATGCTTGAATGCTTGATGATGACCTTGAAATATTGTATCTTCTCCTTATGCTCCTTATGTCTTTCTGTTATCCATTTATCCATGAATGAGGGTATTGAATTCCTTTTTATACATGCCTCAAGAATTAATTTTCTACCATCGAAGGTCGACAAAGAGGAATTGTAAACCTCGAAGACAAATAATGCATAGGAGACCAGACAAACCTAACATAGGGCCACCCTAAGAGGTGGGGACAAGGGCGGCACCACACCAATGTCCTGCCCTATTTTGGGGCCCAGATAGGGTCTAGAGCAAACACAAGTCATGAAGGAGAAAGAGTGAAGTGTTGGAAATGTAGAAATAGGTCCCAATTAGGGAAGGAGATGTTGTCGCCAAGGTGAGGACCCCAAATATGGTTAAAATTGCAGGGGTCACAATTTTATGACACTACATTTAGCCCCCACTTTAGCGGGAGTATGGCTTACACCACTACTGCTGGTAAATTAGAAGAAAAGGAAAGATGAAGACAAGGGACGTGGAGCAATACCACAAGGAGTATAAGACATCACTAATATTGAGGAGCAAAAGGCCCCCAATCTTAGGGTCTTAGCTCATGCCAACATATGTAAGAGCACACAAAACAAAAAGGCACAAGACACACAAAACAAAGCGCAAAAAGACACATGACAAGAACATGACACAAGACGACAAACTAACTAGCCAAAGAGATCTCGAGCTCAGATGTCTCAATAACTAATCAAGACACAAAGACCAATGCCATCACATAAACACAAGTGATCACATAAAAGAGCAAAGATGACATCATCCATGAACTATCAATAGTAAGACTATGAGTTCATGAGAGGAAGAAGAGAGAGGACATGCATACACACTTTGGTGATCCATGAGAAGAAAGGCGAAGAAGAAAGAAACCATGGACATCTCGCCCCTAAAACTAGGTGATCCATGGAGAGAAGGACATGGAAAATCTTGCCCCTAGAGCTTGTTTAGGTGATCGATGTATAGAGAGAGAGTGAGAACACCGTTAGTTCCACTCAACCTCAAGCATGTGTGTGCAAGTGAGGTTCGAAGAGCCTCATAGGAGTCTATGCCCGAGTACGCTACAACTTGTATAGAATGTATAGTACAAGTGTTAAGAAAGGTGTGATATCTTGCTCTAAGAGACCATGCTCTGGTTGCGATAATAATCACCCCGCATAAGAGAAAAGTGGTGTCATCTCACTTTAAGAGATCGTGCAGGTTCCGAGAATGACCCACTGTACAAGAGAAAAGTGACGACATATTGCTCTAAGAGGTTTCCCTCTGGTTCCAAGAATGTCTCACTGTACAAGACAAGAAGAAGTGAAGACATCTTTCTCTAAGAGACCATGTTGTGGTTCCGAGAATGACCCACTGTACAAAAAGTGACGACATATTTCTTTAAGAGGTTTCCTCCTGGTTCCAAGAATGTCCCACTATTCAATGCATGAGAGAAGTATGGTACAAAGGAGCAGTGTGAGTTCCCTCCCCTTAAGATGTCAACATAGGTTGATGTTGATATCTTAATGAAAGAAGAACAAGGATACCTACCTTCACCACAAAGAAGATTTCTGCTATGCAACGATGTCATAAATCCAAGCAAGAGAGGGAATACTCTTCAAGCAAGGATAAGGTAGCTAGCTTGAGAGATATCTTCCTGTAAGTGTAAAGGTGATCCTTGGAGGAGAAGAGATCTTTGTTCAAAAAGACATCTACCCCCAAGAGGATTTATCTTAGACAAATATAACATCTTCTAGAACAAGAAAAGGAAAGAACAAGAATGCAATCCTTTCTCCTATTTCTAGGTAAAAGGGATTCTTGATGAGGAATAACTCACGTTTAACCCCCAGAGGGATGGTTGGATTTATCAGAGATGTACATTACAAAGTGTAAAAGTGGTCATAGTCAAGGATTAACACTTCTTGTATAAGAGAGAATCCTTAAGTCAATAACCAACAATTCTACACAAGGAATGACATCAGGTAATAGAACTCACACCATCCACTTAATAGGGCAAAGTGGATCCCTAGAAAAAGAGAGAGGGAAGGATCATTGCCCCCCAAGATAATGGGACAATGAGAAGAACTTACATAGTCTACTAGAGAGAGATTAAACATAAGCACATGGGCAATGAACTTACATGAACCCATGCAAGAAAATATATTAGTAAATGTGAAATACACGTCTTAAGAAGTGGTAATATTTGAAAGGAAGAGAGAAAATGCATCATACATTCCCCAAGGGGGATTAGTCATAAAGGCATACCATTGTAAGAAATGATAATCACATTAAAAATGCAGACTCTAAAGGAAATAATGATACAAGGGAAATGAGTGAAAATCCTTGCCCCCCAAGTGAGGAGAACAATGAGAAATATTACACATTTTTTGATGGTGATTAGTTTCAAGAGATATGTTGTCCTAGTGGAACAAATCCTTTCAAGGAAGGGATACATACTTCTCAAGAGATCATTCCCTGCTAAGGGGCATATCATACTTGTGAATAATTGAAACCATAGAAGATGTAGGATTTCTAAGAGAAAGAAGGAAAGATAAGAAGTGCAGTACTCATTAAAGATGCCCCTCTCCAAGCAAAGAGAAAAACCAAAGAACAATTATATGCTCACATAAGAATCACCCTATGCAAGAAAACAAATCTAATAAAGAATAATGCACCAAGATAGAGATAAATGCAAGAAAGAAGAAGAAAAATGGACTTCATGTTGCTGCCCCAAAGTATGTTAAAGTGAAACAATACCACCACTAATGATAAAGAGCCCCCATGAAATGGGCTAATTATGCCATAGGGTGACGAGCAACATGAAGGGAAAGGAAGTGCTAAGGCACAATGTTTTTACCAAGAAATACAACTAGATCTTTTGTGAGACAAATGTGTGCAAGATCATATTGTAGTTGAACAAATTTCTTAAATGCATAACATTTTCCAAGAGAATACATGAATATGAATCATGAAAAATACAATACTCAATAGCTTTCACTTGCTTAATATTTTTGTTTTTATTTTGAGGAGGAAAGGAAATGTTCTTGTCATATTTCAATCTCCAATAGATTCTTGCAGCTAATCTGTCAGGACAGTAAATATCGCCTTCCCATGAAGAAGAGGGTTTGTTAGAAGAAGAAGTTTCATTATCCACAACTTTAATTTTGCCACTATCTATGCCATCTTGAATAGATTTTTGAAAATCAGGGCAATCATTAGCATTATGGCCATGGGTTTGTTGAAATGAACAAAAAGGATGCTTTGAAGAAGAAGCATTCTTGCAAGCTCTCTTGATTTGTTGTTTTTGAAGGCAATCTTGAAAGTTTTGAAGCCTAAGGAATTCGTCCATAGAAAAAGGGGTGCCACTTCCTAGGCCTCTTGTAGTAGTTTGTGTAGGAGGATTTATAGGGACACAAATTCCATGCTCAAATTTCCCAATTCCTTGTCCTTTAAAACCTTGTTTTGTAATTATATGAAAGCCACAACTATAAGAATGTTGCAATTGACTAGATGGAGGAACAAAATCATGAATTTCTTTGAAATCTGATGTGTAAAGAGGCAGAAAAGGATTTTTAGATGAAGGAGGAGTATCATGTGAAACGAGAATCTATTTGCCTTTATCAAGCTTATCCTTTTGGGAATATTGGGGAAGAACAACTTCATCATCTAAAAGCTCATTTTTAGTGATTTCTATGTGAGGAGAAAGATCATGAATAAAATCCATGACATCATCCTCTCTACATAGACTTTGATGTTGAAGATAGGTCATTGGAGAATAAGGAGGATCTAAAGAGGTAAGAATGTTGATGTTTTCATATTTCCCCCCTTGCTCAAGGGTGTGTGTAGAAGAAGAAGATGGATCCATATTACTTTCCAATGCTTGCTCTCTTGTCGAAAGATCATTGGGTAAAGCATTAGATCTCATTTCATTCACACAAGATACCCTAGGAGAGGTACAAGGGTTAGGATCTACAAAATCTTTGAGGTGATTACCATAGGAAATGCATGTTGTTAACAACATCACCATAATGCAACATAAATGATACATGAAGCTTTGAGATGTAATAATTTAGAAATCCTAACAATATAGTATGACCAAGTGCTATGAAGAAAGAGAAGCAATAGGAAATGGAATAAACTTTTATTCGACACATGATAAATATATGCAAAAATTAATGTAATCACATGTGAAAGAGCAAGTAAATTAAATTTATTAATTGCCGTTTAAAAGTCTCTTAAGTGAAATTTGAATTTGTTGGAAAAGCAGATCTAAAATTATGACTTTTTTGTGAAAATCAATTTTAAGATGTGAATTTTATGAATTTTGAATTTGTGTTTGACCTTAGAGAGTGGTAAAATTGATAAACTACACCGATTTTTTGGATTTGAGTAGAAAAATACAATCAATTCAGTCTGCCGAAATTTCGGGAAAAAAACCAAGAATCGTGGCGGGAACGCACACAGTCAGACCAACTTTTTTCAAAATTTTTAGGGATGATAGAGATTATGATTTTAATGTGGAATCCAAAAAAATAGTTGATTTGGAGATGTCTAGATCGGTCAAACTTGCATTCAAAGGTCGAAAATAGAAGAATTTTAAAAATTAGGGTTTTATGATTTAACCACTGAATTTTCAGAATAAAGAGACAGTTTTGAATTGCAATTTTGAAATAGAAATCAGATCTGAAACAAGCAATTAAAATTTTACACCTCACAAGCTTAATTTTCTCAAAATGAAAAATTAGGGTTTTTATGCAATTAACCTCTAAAATTTGCAAATAGATCAAACTTGAAAATGAAAATTTGAAATTCAAATTGCAATTAATCAGATATAAGAATGAGAAATCAGAATTAATGTGTAAGACGTTGGGTTCACCAAAATGTAAAGTGGAAAATTGGATCCTAGTGACTCCCCACCTAGGAGAGAGAAAGGAAGCCACTAGGATGATTTTCACTTGGGAGGAACTTTAGATTCAAAAGAGGGGCTTGAATTTGCTAGATCCAAATTCGAGGGAAGCAAGGATGTGAATTCTGAGTGAATTGCAAGCGGTTGAAGTGTGATTTACCCTCTTTTGTAAATGAGAAAGTTGACTATGTGGGCAAGAGAGAGGAAATGAGTGAAATGAGGAGCTACCGGTTTGAGATTTCCCTGTAACTTTGGATCTGAGCTAATTAAATTGATGCGGATCTGCCTTGCAAATTTGGAGAAAATTTGTCAGGACCGTGGCAGGAATGTACATGGTCCGCCACAAAATTTGCAAAATGAAAAGGGTTCTCTCGTCTGTGCAAATGAAGCCCAAACCTACAATTACAGCTACACACCTGCAACCTACACACATAAAAGAGAAGAAAGGGGGGTTGTGGATAGGGGTTTGCCTCATTGAAACCCCGGTTGAGGAATCAACCTTGAAAGAAAGTAATTGCAAATATTTGAATGTAAACAATGGAGATGTATGCCTTGTAGATCTGCAACTTGTTGATGACGATTGCTTTGCTTCTTGAATGTAACCACAAATGTTGCATGAAATGGCATGTAACATGACAAAACCCTAACACACACACATGCTTGCAAATGAATGTTGTAATGTTGCTCCAATGGATGAATGCAAAAGACTTGAATGCTTGAATGCTTGATGATGACCTTGAAATCTTGTATATTTTCCTTATGCTCCTTATTTGTCTTTCCATTATCCATCCGTCCATGAATGAGGGTATTGAATTCCTTTTTATACATGCCTCAAGGATTAATTTTCAACCACTAAAGGCCGACAAAGAGGAATTGCAAACCCCAAAGATAAATAATGCATATGAGACTAGGTAGACCTAACATAGGGCCACCCTAAGAGGTGGGGATAGGGGCGCCACGTCCTTGTCCTACCCTATTTTGGGGCTCAAACAGGGTCTAGAGAAGATACATGACATGAAGGAGAAAGAATGAAGGGTTGGAAATGCAGAAATAGGTCTCGGTTAGGGAAGAAGATGTTGTCGCCAAGGTGAGGACCCCAAATACGGTTAAAAGTGCAGGGGTCACAATTTTTTGACACTACATATATATGTATGTGGATGCGTGAGAGTGAGCAATAGTAGTGTGTGTGGCATTCAATTTAAGTGAGAAGACAGATGAATAAAGTGTATGCGTGTAGTGTGTAGTGTGAATAGTGGAGTATGATGTATGTGGAAGAGCGAAGGTGTATGTGGAAAGTGCGAGTGCAGTTACAGTGTTGCAGTAATCCCTTACTGGATCTACTGCAAGTAGTTGGATTGATAAATTGAAATTAGTTTTGTAGTAATCCCTTATCAGATTTGTTGCAAGTAGTTGGATTGACAAATTGAAGATAGTGTTGTAGTAATCCCTTACTAAACCTGTTGTAGGCAGTTGTGGACAAGTTAGAGATATCTCTTACTAGATTAGCTGTGAGTTGTTGATTTGTTATCTAAGCTTATGTTGGAACTAACCTCATGCATTTGGAGATGCAATTTTCTTCAGTTCACTTATTTCTATTACAGTGAGCATTCCAATAGTGAGCCACATTGTAATCAGGCAATGAGCCATTCGACAATGAGCCACCCTTTTTGTAAAGACCATATAACTAGTTATATTATCTTGAGAGTTAACCCTCTTTGTGGTTTTTACCATTTGGGTTTTCCACATATAAAATCTGGTGTCTATCTTGTGATTATGTTTTTCATTTATTCTGCATTTGCTGATTCATATAGTTGAGATTAATTGCTAAGGTTAAAATATTAGTAAAAGTTTTATTGTTGTTGGAATATTGATTCACCCCCCTCTTTGTATATCAATCCATTCAACCATTCAACAATTGGTACTAGTGCCTAGTCCCTTGTTAGCCAGCTTAACCACTTGAGGGAGATCCTTGTTAGTTGAATCATGGCACCGATGAACATGATCAAAGAATATCATCTAGATGAACAATTGAAGACAACTCTTGAAGATTTGGAAAATAGAGAATCTAAGAATGAGGAATTAAAAGAAAACATCAGAGAAGCAAATGAGTGTGTAGTGAAACTGCGAGGGTCGATCCACAAGTTCAAGTTAAGACATAAGGAAGTTAACAATTAGTTAAAGAAAGTGAATGAAACTGCTAAAGATCTGATGTTGAAAATAGAGGAAAAGAACAAGACAAAAGAAACTCTGAAATATTCAATTAAGCTAAAGACTGAAGAATGTGAGAAGCTGGAACAAGAAGTGAAGAAGTTGAAGGAAGAAACTAAAGTTTTTGAAAGCATTAAACTACTGGAAGACTTGATTAACATGCAAAAAGATCACATAGACAAGACTAGACTAGGATTTCAAACCGGTGAATGTTCAAATCAAAATGAGAAAGACAAAGGCAAGGAAGTTAAGGTAGCAGTAGAAAATAAACCCGAAGATAGAAGCAAAATCTGGAATCAAAGATTTACTGCAAGAATATTGCTAGTTCATCAACCAAATGCACAAAGGTACCCATCATTTAATGGTTATTTTTTTCAATGCAATACATTTGATCATAAGGCTATAGAATGTAGAAGCATGAAGGAACTGAACACTCAATTTTACAATTGCAAGAAGTTTGGTCACAAAGAAAATTATTGTAGGAATCATGTTGTGAGTCAGAATGATTATCTGGTTGGAATGCATAAGATGAATAGTAATTTTCATGGATATTGTCATCTATGCAATGTTTATGGTCATAAAGCTAATCAATGTATAATACATTCAAAAAATTTAGTTTAGAGGAACATCAAATGTTACAAGTGCAAACAATCGACATTATGCTAATAAGAGCGAAAATGTGGTTGGTATGGAGAAGTCTATGGAGAAGAATGTGGTCAAGACTAGTGAATTGAAGAAAAAGGAAGTCATGGTTTGGAGAAAGAAACAAGTAAATGATGAAAGCAAGGTTGGTGTACCAGAATCTGTTGCAAACACCTCTTCCTATGGTACTTGAGCTTATTGTTTTAGCTTAGGGGGAGCTATCAAGGAAAATATTTCATCCTCCCTTTCTGAAGTAGTTCGTGTTGTGGATCTGGCATGACTATGTTGATATGCATTCCGATAATTTGGTGAATATGTTGACGTTACTGACAAGACAATCTTTTTGGCAGGAAAACCGTAAAGTAATTTGCAAGATAAATGTGAGAATTTGAGATAATTTAGAGAAGAGTATAAGGAGAAGAGTAGTAGTTGAAGGAAGCAGTGCAAGAGTTCACATCATGGAATCCAAGATGATTGTCAAAGAATCGAGTAGCGGAGAATTTCAATATCTAGAAAATGTAGGATTGGATGATTTGATACTAAAAATATTAGAAATATGGAAAGAAAATTGAGTGAAGTAGAATTACAAAAGATTAAAGAGTTAGGGCAGAAAGGATTGGATTTGTGGAGTGAATTTTCTTGGTTGGATAATGAAGATTTTATCAAGATTGTCTTGAGTTGAGTACAAAATTGCATCATCATGTTGGGCAAACCCTATTCGATTTCTAAGGATATCATCTCAGTAATTAGTGGGCTATGTGACAAAGGAACTATTTTGGTAAAAAAGACTTTGAAGAACAAGGAAGATGAAACCCTAACCAGAGTGATGAGAGATTAGAGAGCGCTATTGATTGACACAATTGTTAATCCCGCAGTGAGGTATGTTGCATATGGTATCTCTAATAAAATTTACTTTAGAAATATGGAAGGTTCTACCTCAGCTATCACTGCATATGTTGTGCATAAGCTTGCTATGGAAGATGTAGTTTTTGATTTGTATGAATTGTTGAAAAATCAGTTGTTAGAAAACATTAAAATAACAAAGGATCAAGGCTACCCCTTCTCGTTTGTATCGTTGCTTGTACTTTTAGCAGTGCATTTTCTAGGATCTTTGCCAGCAAAGGAAAATGCGTTATGAAAATCCTAAGTTCGGGTTGCTAAACAAATCTATTGGTATCTGGATTGTTTGGAAAAGAAAGTTGAAGCATGTGAAGTTTACATAAAGACATTTTAGGAGGTTTTTTGTATCAATCCGGTATCCCCTGCTACCAAATCTACTAAGGAGAGTCTGGCCTCTGGAAAGAGGAAACTAAAGGACACTATGAACTTTATGGTTCTCCGGAACTTGAAAAGAAGAAGAAAGAACTGAAACAAGAAGATGTAATTGAATTAGATGATCTAAAATCTTCATTGGCTAAAGAAGTGGTGCACTCATTGGTTAGGAGGGACCTAAAAAGAGATCAATCCAGATTGGGTAGCAAGAGTAAACACAACAGAAACAAGAGGATATGATGGAGACAATGCAAAAATGAATGAATTATATCATGAAAACTGATTACAGATAACTGATTATACCTGAGTTACAAGATTCAGCTCATTGGCCTACTACATACATGTTCAATTATAGAATTGGTCAACTCCAGACTTTTAAATCTTAAGATTGATCTTCCTTATTCTATCTAACTAAAATATGATGCTTAATTACATTGATTTATATGGTCAAGAGGGATCCGATCAGCCCAAAAGAGATCAAATATCGAAGAACAAGATCAAACGTGTAAAACCAACAAGTCAACCTCCTCTAAAGAGATTCCTCTAAAAAATCCAAAGGATGAAGTGTGGATCAAAGGGAAGGTTGGCCACATGCCAAGGAAAATTGGAATCAACAAACTGGGTCCCCACAAGCTACATAAGAGATCTACAAGATTCAACTAGGTCCAAACGGTTTCGGTGCCAGAAAACTGTTTTGAAATCTAGAATCAATAACTTGTCAATAAATGATCCAAATGCTCCACGGTTTAGGGATAAGGAAGATAATCATGTCCTCAAGAAAAATTCAACTCCACAAGATCTGGTGAGCAAAAGAAAGAAAATGCAGAAAGAAATGTTGAAATTGCAAAACAAAAAACAAACTGAAAATAAATGTTTTTAGTTGATGCAAGATTGCCAAGAACCGGGGATGCTCTTGCATCAAGAAGAGTTGGAGGTTGCAGAGCAAGAAAAAGATGATTTAGAGGTAGAAGTTGTTAGATACTTGATCAGTCCCAAAGACACTGAGAGGGGGGGGGGGGGTGAATCAATGTCTAACCGGTAAATGAAATATTTAAACTTGTTTGCAACGTTACAACCCAAATTAATGTACCAGTCAACAAGCAATAAAGCAATAAAGAGAAATAAGAGTGACAAAATCAATGCACACCATAACACAATATATTTTGGTGAGGAAACCCGGTAAGGGAAAAACCTCGGTGGGATTTGTGACCCACAATATTTACTCACTGGCCAATATGAGTAAAAAATACTAGTACAATAGGGGCCTACACATGCAGGAAGACCAACAACCTAGAGCTCATTGCTCAATCACAAAAAGGAGTCACACTGACTACAAAGTTGGATGATTAAATCCAACGACAATGTACTGCTCAAAATAGCATCTACAATGCTTGATTCAGTACCGGTTTAAGCTCTGTCCAATACCTCTGCCACAAACCTTTCTTTGCTCTGTTATGCTCTTATTCGCTCATCAAAATTATTACATCAAAATGCATATACAGATATTCGCTCTCACAATCCACTTGCATTAATCACTTATACATATTTCACATACCTAACACACTTTTCAAATACCTATGTCACTTGCAAAATGACCTATAAGATCTCATACATATATGAGTCTTTACAATACATCATGTTGGTTATACAATATAATTACAATACAAAACAATATAATTTTCATGTCGATTGGGGTACGAGTAAGATCTTCTGTCGGTGTAGACTGGGTGTCGGTGAGAATAATCTTGTTGTGCCTGTCGGTGCCGGTAGATGATGTTTATTGCCGATGTATGCTGTGAACCATATTAGCAGTTGGTTGCCATGAAATGACAACATAAACTATTCTCATCTGAGTGTAGAATGCCAACAATCTCCCCCTTTGCCATTGATGGCAACACTCATGAGAAAAATCCAAAAATTGATATCCAGAAATGAATTCCAAAACTGATCCAAAAATAGGAGTGCTCCCCCTGAGCAAATGATCTCATCTGTACATTTTTCTCCATACTACTACTCCCCCTTTGACATCAATGACAAAGGATGTCAAAAAGAATCAAATAATTCAAAATTCTACCTCATAGATTGTATCTAGTTTTGCACAATTTGAAAGATATCCACCAAAATCAGATTAAGACTCTACATGAATTTGGTGTTGTCAAAGATAATGGTTTCAGTCTGTTGGATCATACCGGTCAGATAATGCATCTGATGCTCCGGTGATCTTTCTCCTTGAATTGTTGCTTTAGACAACTCAATCCATTGAGTTATAAGGTTGTCCAATCTAGGACCAATTTTGGTTTTCAGCTCACGTGCCTTCATTCTTATCCTTGCTTTTTCTTTTTCTAGTTTCTCAATCTTTTCCTAAAAAACTGCCATTTCTTGATAAAAAACTGATGTAAGTTCCGAAGAACCTATCATATTGTCTGCTATATCATCAATCTATTTTTGTGTCTTCTTTATCTCTTCCTCAATGTCTTTTGTCAAGTTGAGAGGCTTGCATGCTTCCTTATACAATTCTTTATATTCCAGAATGGTGGAATTAAGTACTGGCACTAGTACATTCAGAGCTAATTTCCGATGGCCGATTATCGGATTTGCGACTACTTTTCGTCGGAGTGTTGACAAAAGTAGCCGTCGAAAACTCGTCATCGGATTTGTCGATGATGCCCTGACCGTCGGAAATATGACAATCCCATGGAATCTACCGACGGTGGGCATGATCGCTCTTCCAGTCAAAAAAGTCGTCGAACATGCAACATCCCCGTCGGATGCTTCAGTAGATTTCGTCGCAAAGCCGACGACGATTTGGAACTTCACACCGATGGTGATGCTGTTTGTCTGACACTTGTGTTGTCGGTCCATTCGGAGGCATCGACGACCGTCCGACTACGAAGTGTCGCCACACTTACAACATCCTCGTCAGATGTTTGTGTGGTTTGAGTCGGAAGTGCGACGACTCCAGAACATTTCACCGACGAGAACACTGTATGTCCGCCAATTTCATCGTCGGTGGAAAGCTTGGTATTCGTCATAATTCCGACAATGATAATATTTTTATCAAAAAAAAATTATTATTATCCAGTCATTGATATGTACAGCGAATGATATTCTATCCCCACCACCTACCAGTAGGGGGCATAGGTTTGAGGCTAATATGAGGTGCATGGTTTCAAGCTAATAATATCAGGTGCACCATGGTTGAGATGGTCCAACTCCCTAGTCTCACTCTATGACTAAGCTCATGCCATATCTAAATGAAAGACATCTCAAATACATCGTCGGTGGAAAGCTGCAAAATGTCATTTTCATACATAAGCAAGACATACACAATTGGGCACAAACACCAAGAGAACGGTAAAAAGTGTGTTTGAGATCATTGTCCTAATTGTGGTGTGGTCACGAAGAGATCACCGTAAATTTGTCAACCTTTCCTTCATTTAAACCAAATGAAGGAAAGGTTGACAAATTTACGGTGATCTCTTCGTGACCACACCACAATTAGGACAATGATCTCAAACACACTTTTTACCGTTCTCTTGGTGATTGTGCCCAATTGTGTATGTCTTGCTTATGTATGAAAATGACATTTTGCAGCTTTCCACCGACGATGTATTTGAGATGTCTTTCATTTAGATATGGCATGAGCTTAGTCGTAGAGTGAGACTAGGGAGTTGGACCATCTCAACCATGGTGCGCTTGCATATGTATATAGTTTTGTGTATTCATTAAAGATTTTCATTTAATTTTGAGTATTTTGGTTAGCAAATCAGGGGTGCACTTTACATTCTTGTTGTTATCCAATTCACTTACTTTAGCTCTGTTTCTTTCTTTGGATTTGGGGTCTAGAGCTCCTCCCTAAGTAGAGATTGTTGGTTTTGTCTCCCCTGCTTTGGCTGGAGAGTTTCTTGCTATCTCTGGTAGTTTGCCCTCAAAGTTCAGCGTCTCTATTGGTCGGACTGCTATTTTCCCTACCTTCTTCTCCAAGTGCTCCTCCTCTTGTTTCCAAGATTTTTCCTTTGCCTTCTACTCAATGGCCCTTGGTTGTGCCTTCATGCCCTCTTAATGTCTTCACTGGGTTCCTGTTTCATTCAAATGATGGCTTCTCTATGTTATGCAATATCCATCTTGGATCTTGCAACATCAAATTCTGGCATAGTTGATGTTGATGCGAGTGATTGGACAATTGTTTTTTATCACATTTTTTCTTTGAGTAAGAAGATACTTCTCAAGCAGTTTGGTGTTGTCAAAAGATAAATAAGTTGTCAAGAAAGGTGAGGGCTAAAAAGAATCTTTAGATTAATGTTTCTGACCGTGTTGGTTATTGTTGATGTGGTTTTTCATTGATTTTCTTAAGTTATTCTTCACCAATAGCCTATTTATAACAACTGTACCTGTTTGGAAGTGGGTCCTCTCTAGAACCTACAACCAATCTATCAAAAGAAAATACATATTGGAACATGCCATCACAAAAATATGTCATTTTTATATGTAAAACTAGAATGTTCAAGTTTTCTTGAAAACAATCAAATTGAAATTCTCATCTTGGTCTTACAAGTATTAGGGTTCTTACCTAGCAGGATGCTCCTCACAAGGACAATTGTATGTTGTCCAGACTGGCTCGCCCTGGAAAAGCCTCAGGATCTATGATAAAAGTCAAAGAAACAATAATAATATCCTCTAGTTCATATAAGAAATGATTTATAGTGAGTGTCCTTGAGATAAAAGACCATTTACAATAATGCAGTTGTTTGTGTCGAGAGTAAATCAATGATAGATTCCTCCTGGGAGGATAATCATATCCTCCTTCTTAACCCATATTTGTATCCATCAATCCTCTTTATCCCTTCATCAAAGGAGCCTATAACAAAAGAAACATAAAACTCAAGCTTCAGTATATGACATTGACAACTCCCGTTTTATGAATTCTTTCAAATTTGTCTTCGCTAGAGTGAGCTTGCTAATAGGATATTACTATATACTAAGAATTAAATTGCTGAAATTCCATGACTTTGACCATAAAGACACATAGATTGGGTTCAAGTAATGTATACGAGAATTAAAGGACAATGGAAACTTTTCCATTGTCTGTAATAGATAGCAAGGAGGAAAGACTGTTATCTATGTAACATCTATTTGACAATTTTGGATTCATAACTTTACGTATAAACATATACAACCATGGTATATTGCAAAATGACATAAAAAATCCATTTCATGTAATCAATAATTTTGTACAAAGGGGAGGATGCTAATCATGTTACCCTAAATATTCAAAAATGGGTATTGAAGGAATGCTGACAATAAATATGATAAAATAATGCTTGGTTTAGAGGATATAGCTAATTCACTCCTCAATTTAAAAGAAATATCAGGTAAATTTTAGTACTTCTTTTAAGTTGATCACATTATGATGTAGCACATTAATCAATACTACAACACTGCCACTGGAAAAGGCGGCAATCTGTCAAAAAGAAATAGTGATAAATGATAGGGATATAAACTGTGCTGAAATGGTTTTGTAATATTTAGCTCTTTTAATATAAATCCAACTTTTATTTAGCAAAAAAAAATATTGATGAGTAAAATGGTTAAAAAAAACAGAGTTTTTTCTGTATATTGAACATGGAAGTTTCAATGATGGTGGTTTGAGATGGATAATTGGAATCCCACTATTTTACCTAGATTGTTTTAACCAAAATTTTGGACATGATTCCATTTAGTTTGCACTCCATGGTTCACAGGTTATTAGGATTAATGGTTATGTTTCCATGGTGTTTTGATCCAAGCAAAACAAGTTCAATGAATCAATAAATGTAGTTTACTCGATACAAAATGTTTGTATATAGATATGGTATATGACATACATGGTGCATGGCAGATCACAAGTTCTTTGATGATTGATCGACAAGAAATGGTAGATCTACTAACAAGTTTCTTCTTGTTCTTAATGGTCCACAAGTTTACTGTTTGCAGATTACATTTCATAGTGACAGGTTGATGGATCACATAGATCATTAATTATAGATTATTTCAAGTTGTTCATGGTTTATTGTCACCTAGTTTCTTACCTAATTTTGCATTGTTTTCTACTTTATTTCCTAGCATTCATCTGCACTTGAGTCATTCCTGTGTTGCTTCAGATATATTGTTCATGATTTATCCTTAACTTCCATGGTCAGTACTGATTTTGCATTTGACTCAACATAATTCCTAGTTGTGTATTGTACTTCACACATCACACAAAAAGGGTTATTTTAGGAATTAGGATACGATATAGTATTTTACAGTCCTAATATCTAGGTCATTAAACTTTCACATATTAATGTATCACAGTTAGTTGTTTTATAATTCGAGGTGTGCTTAAAGTACCTAGTTTATGGAGTGATTACATGTTTGTTTGATTGGAGAAAATTAACCAGTCCAATTTGTAGGCTAGGGTTGTTATATTGTTGGTAATAGGGTTTGGTACATACATTGAATTAGAAACATCTTTTATTGATTAATATAGATTCTAACGATATTATTTTATGAATTCTGGTGTCTTATTTAAAAAATCATACCAAGATGTATGTATTGGAGCCAGTGTTCCACAAGGACATTTCCTCCCCCAAAACTGTTTGTTTTTTAAATGGGGACACCTTCAAAATACAGGGACTTGGATGGGATGTCCCCCTGTCGCCCCAATGCAATCCAATGCCATCATCTTTGAGACATCTCTAGGACATCCTTGAGACGTTTGAGGGACTCCCAAGAGCCTCCTGACCATCTCAGGGACATCCAAGCATCTCCCATGGCCAAACAACCCATAAGTGATTTAAAAAAAATCAGAACTTTTTTTCAAACTCCATGCCCAAGGTCAAACCGTCACAGCCTATGGGCCCCACCCAAACCCCACCAACTTTATAAAACTGTCTCCTATTTTTGTTTCAACTCACAAAAACAAAGAGCAAGAAGCTGACAACTGTGAATGTGAGAGTGAGAGTTGCAGGTGCCAGGTGAAAAAGTGAGAGTGCAGAGCAAGAGGGTTGAGGAAAAGTAAGAAGAGAAGTGATGCCAAGTTGCCAATTTGTAATGGTCTACCCCTGTTTTGAAACCAATTTCTTTTGCACCTTTTCAACTATGCTTCTTGACAAAAAATTTACTTGAATGCTCTACTGCTAATTTTCAGTTTGTCTTTCTTGATTTTGTGAATGCCAATGTTTGTTTGTTGATACTTTTGAGATGACATTTTGGCAAACAACATGCATGCACTAAAAGGGTTTCAATTTGGAATTGATAGTGCAGATATCACTTTATAATAATCAAGATTTGCATTCACTGAAATGATTTTAATCAACTAAAGAGCAATATTCATGACTTACAAGTAATAAAAAAACTTACAAAGATGAGGCATATTCATGACTTACAAGTAATAAAAAAACTTACAAGGATGAGGCATATTCATAACTTTTGTAGTCTCGCCATGGATATCAACACTAGAAGCAACTCATATTGTTCGTGTACAGACAAGACAATATGGGAGTTCATTATACCCAACAACTTGTGGTGTTGTTCTTCCTGTTGGCTCTGTTGGACCCTGCAATTAAGATTCAATATACATTATTCAATAAAATTAACTATGCAACATAATGAAATATTGAAAAGTGTGTTATCTTGTTGAGCTTCACTTTGTTTCGAGAATAGTTTAATATTTTCTACTTAACAGGACCTACCACATGAAGGTGGAAGCTTATTTGGCCCCTCCCCCCTCCTAACATCACTCTGAATTCCCCATTAACATCTTATAACATTCATTTATTCATTCTTTCTACCATTAATAAAATATAGTATTCATTCATTTATATCATATAACATTCATTAACATATAACATTGATTAACATTAATTAACACAAAACATTCATCAATATTAATTAATACATATCATCCATAACCATTAATTAACACATAATTACATTCACTAACACATAAAAATCAGTCATTATCAAATAAGTTAGATTACAATCATTTCTTTTTTTGTTTTTTCTTTGAAGCTATGAAAAGACTAAGTGGAACATCAGTTTCTTCATCATTTCCCCCCTCTGCAGATGTTCCACCAACTACTCGTGATCTCGATGTATGCCTAGTCCTATACTGAGGACGAGGACATTGAAGCGAAGGGGGGTCCTCTGCAATAACAAAGAAATGGGTTAAATTCAAAAAAAAAATTATTATTGTTACAAGTATTTCATTAATTTAGAGAACATAATTGTTGTGCTCTTTACCTGATGGGGCCACATCATTTTGTGTAGCCTCAACCTCAACATGTTGAACACCCTCTAGATCATCTGGAGTTGAAATACTAAAGGTTACATTAATGTTGAACACCAATTGCAATTATATTTGTTTAAAGCAATAAAAGTGGTCCTCTTTACCTGAGTGGGGAACATCACGTTCTTGATGTTGTGTACCCAAATCATGCTCCACTTGCTCACCACCGACTACATGCTCTAAAATATTAACAAAAAAGGTTACATTAATTACTACTTTAATTAAAAATTAAGATGTTTAATTGTATTAATAGCTAAATAAATAAATTTGAATAGCAAATGAATACCTCCACTATTGGGATGCACATTTGGACCTTCATGTGCAGGTGGTGTTTCACAATTAGAAAGCTGCATTCCAATGACATGCACATTGTTATCATTGCTTTCTTATTTAAAACAAATATAGTCACTTTATGTTGGAACTCAACATCAATTAGATTATTGGTAAAGTATCCAATTTGAAACAATTTCCATTTAGCATATTTACCTGTGTGACGGATGCACTCGCATGTTGTGTATGCCCACTCAATTCTCGAAGCTGATCAGCCACGACTGAATAGCCTTGCTGGTAGGAAATTCTCTTGTCATCTTCTATGGGTGCTCGATTGAATTCAAAGCCCTGCATTTTTGCTTCGTACCGTGAATTTTGCTTGCATTGTTTGATAAAAAAAAAAAATGTTTGCAATTTATTAATATTTTGATGCAATATTTTGTTTACATGAGATACTTACAATTCGTGCAGCAAGTTTCATGTAACCACCAGAGTCGAGTTTGTGTTGCCCGTGTTTTTCTTGCCTTGCCTTGCTTGCCTTTGACGTGTCACTCAGTCTATAAATTTTTTGAAATATGTTAGTTAATTAGTGCATAATTACATTCTTAATAGTATCTCGTACCTTCTTCTGGCGTCTAGTGGCGTGTTTCCTTTTTTCATTCAATTCTCTCCTTGGCATCTAAAATCAGGTCCTTCCACTCCCTCTCTGGAATCATGGGGACACTCGTACTTTAGGTTCCTCTCTAAATGGGTCTTGTATTGGTCCCTCACATACTTTAGTTATGTGCCAGCTTTTTCAAGGAGCTTGGTTTTGTCAAAGGTGTAATTTCTAAACCACTCAACCATTTGGTTTGTCAATTCATCTTTTAACCTTTTTTCTTGGTCATTCCACCTTTTAAAGCAAAAACAAACCTGTTAGATTCAGAAATGAACTGAAGCTACATTTATTACACTTCAAGAAATGGATCAAAGGAAAACTATTTTAGCAATGATATGAAATCAAAATAGTGGATTAGGGTTAGTTCACATATGATGTACCACCTTTTACGTATGGTGGGCCCAAATATCTGCAATGCAATTTCACTAAGATGTTTATAGAAAATATCATTGCCAGCAAAAAATTCATGGGATCATTAGTCCAAAACAAGTAATCATAAAGTAAATTACAATTAGAGTATATATAATAATAATTTTAAAGTACCTGGAACCTTTTGTATCTTTGAAGGAATCGTTTCTTCGTCGCTCACCACCAATGTGGCCTGCAACGTTCTCGTACTGGCAATATGAGAAGATCCAGGAAATGATGGTATGTTATCAGCAGTAGTTGCCTCTGGCACATCCTTGTGTGCATCTCCTCCTGCAAAAAATGAATCCACTATGAAATGGCATTAGAATTCAAGAAAGAACGCTTGAAGGGAAATAAAAACATGACAAAAGATAGAGCAAAAGAGGGATCTACCAACAGTGGGCGGGCCAATATGATGTGCAGTAGAGGATGTCTGCATGCTACGTGTTGCCGACATTGCAGTCGGCAATACAGGTGAGGGTAACCTCTAATGAGGCGGTGGTGACATTTGCACAGTAACATTGGCAGCACCTAAAGAATAATACATTAAATATATCAAACATTAAATATATGAAAAGTGCAAGAATTGTAAACAAGGATGAACCTTTATTTTGAAAATTGACAGTATCAAGTATGATGTGTTTTGGGTACTCAGAGTGATAAGCCAAGCAAGTGATAATACAAGAAAATCGTCATCACCTGAAGATCCTGCAACACCCTGATCGTGGGAACGACTTTCATGAGGGCAGACAAATTGCTGTAAAAATAATGCGTACATATTTTAGTTAGACATAAAAGAGAATAAAATATAAACATTATTGAACTTTTGTTATAATTAAAGCTTTCATTATTGCTTACTTGCAAGTTTTCTGCTATTCGAAGCAATAATTCCACCCTCTCTCGTATCTCATCAGTAATAAGATGCACGACTGCCAAAGCAACAATCTCTTTTCTAATTTTTATAAGAGACATTTTAAATAATTCCATAAGGTGTGTGGAATCTTCAGGGTCATCATCGCTTAACCCTAATGATTCCACATCCCTAGAAAGGTGCTTAGGTACTGCAACTCCCTTTCCCTTTCCCCGAACATCCGTCTATGTCAGGAATATCATTAACAATTACAAAATTAGTATAAATCACTAAAAAAAAGAACATAATAATGTAGCAGTTTGCTTCTATCTAATTTGTACAATTACAATGAGGTTTACCTGCTCGGTAGAAGTGTCGCAAGCTACATCCTTGTCTGTGATATGTGATGGATCCATGTAGGCTTGTGACGAAGAAAAAATATAAAAAATGTTAGCGAAATTAAACCAATAGACTTAGCAAAAAAACTTCATAATAAAATGGTGTATTGGATTCATTAATTGGAGGTTGGTTAATTTAAATGGTATATAGTAGTACCACCCCCATGATATTAACTTTGTTTGTATCTATACAATTCAAACTGTAATCAATTAGAAGCTCTTCGCTTGCACTTATTGATTTTATCGAACATACAAATACATGATTTTCCTCGCGCACCTCAAATATGCAATTGGTTTTTTTATTAGTTGACCCAGGTCACGTACTATTTATAAAACCTGCAATATTCCCTGTTGCTTTTGGCCGACCATCAATGTATACAACCACTCATTTACTTTGATCATTATCTTTATGTTGTATATAATTTGCTGATAATGCATACCTACGCATACTTTTTTTATATTTAACAATCTGCATCCAATTATTGTAATTGTAACAAGGTCCAACAAACTCCATCAATTCAACAACTTTATTGTAACAGACCTTTATGTCATCCATGGAAAATAAGCCTACACCATGTAACGATGAAGGTGCTATGCGATAAATCCTATCGTTAACACAAAAATCGGTGTTTATTGGAGGAAGTTCCTTGGGAACCCATTGTTTCTGTAGATGTTTGTACCTCAGTGACACCTCAATGTTGCCTTTGGTCTCATCATCATAAGAACATGACCCCCCTTGAGCAAGGAAAAATTTCATGTGTTTATTGAATTTTTTTCTAATCTTTTGACCTCTTGTTGATCTCCCTATTGTAGACCTACTACATGTGTCAATTTCATTTTCTATTCCTGCATTTTCCTCACTCGACGAAGACAGATCTGACAAATACCTATTTGGGGGTACCTGCACTCCATGAAATGAGAGAGTTAATTGGTAATGAAAGAGAACTTTTGCAAATGAGGGTAATGTTGATGAAGAAGTCAACCCTAAAGTTGATTTTGGGATTAAAATTGGAATAAGTCCAACTGGGGCTTCAAGTGTTGATAACTGTATTAGATTTGCTACTAATGTGGAGGTTTGAAAAACTGAGGAAGTTTGCTTTCCAATTAATTTTTTTTAAAAAAACTGTTTCTATAGGGTGTATTGACTAGTTATACCTGTCCATCCATGAGACTGTGCAGGATCCTCGTCAAAGGAGTTCAGGGTCCTGTACAATGTAATTAAATTATCTTATGTTAGCTAAAAATTACATAGTACACAACATGAACTTTGTAGACAAAAAGAGTATTAAATAATAAAAAGATGTTGTCATCAAAATCATTGTAAATTTTTTAATTCCATACCTTTACTTTATGTAGACTATGTAGGATCCTCAACTAAATGGTTGACGGTGTCTGTAGTCAACGACCTATTCCCACCAAGGGTGACAACATCACACAGGGACTATACCTGAAATCAACACCACCAATTGAGCATCATAAGCATTACTACATTTGTAAGTTGATAAACAATAAATACATACCTATCATAAGCATCACATGATGTGTCATCATATATGTAATTGAACATCACAATTAACATCACATATGTGTCATCATAAACATGTAATCCATCACACATATATCATAAATCACCATCCATCACATAGGTAATAAACAATCCACATTCTATAAATAAACACAAAGTTCAAAAAATGTCATATGCATCATCATAAACATGTGATCCATCACATATGTATTTTAAATCAACATCCATCACATAGCTAATAAACAGTCCAATTTCCATAAATAAACACAGTTTAAAAAATGTCACATAAATAGTCACTCTCCCTATCTCCATCTCCATATTAAAAGGTGTATCATGAATTAATTATGTAATGGCATTAGAATTCAAAACATAATGAAATAATTATGTTAAAAAAATTCTATCAAGAAGTCAATATTAAATAGATAATATACTAATCGCATACCTCATACATTTCATTCTTCATCATCATGAACATCAAGGTCATCATCATCACCATCATCATCATCATCACCATCAACGTCTTTGCCATCATCATCACCATCATCACCATCACCATCACCATCACCATCACCATCATCATCATCATCATCTTCTTCTTCTTGTTCTTCTTCATCATCATTGAGAAACTGTCAATCGTGATCATCATCCACTTCATCTTCTACTTCTTCGATATCTTCTTCTTCTATCACATTATACTTTATCGGCCTTCCTCTTGGATCATGTCTAACAACAAATGACCAACCCGGTTTATGTGGAACCTCTGAGTAAAATACTTGCTCACATTGGCTTGGAAGAACATAGGGATCATCCCCAACTGGTTCAAATGACCTTGTATTTAGCATTATAAAACCATTATCATGTTCAATAACAGTTCTACCAGGATCATTTTTATTCAATCATAGCCTGCACCATTTGACGATGAACAAAACTAATTTGAAGGAATTAAAGTCACACTCAAGTATATCATCCAAAATGCCATAGTATCTATTTTGAGACTATTGAGGATGTATGTTATTTCTTGATGAAATATTTGTCACCTCAAAGGCTGCAATGATGCCAGAATCACAAGTTTTCTTCGTGTCATCCAACTTTTTTATGCGAAATTTATGACCATTAGAGCACATAGCGTTGTGGTGGTTGACCGGCGATATGTCAAACATGTAAAATTTATTCCATTGTGAGTTGATAAACATATGGGTGATTAATAAATTTATACGTACCTGTTTATCTCTTAAACCATATGCTAAATCAATTTCCCTTTACGTAACATTGGAATCTCCATTACGATGAGCTTCTTTAACCAATGAAGCCACACCTTCCCATGTTAACGTGCATCCAGAATGTTGACAACGTTCAATCCATACCGTCATCCAATCAAAATTGTTTGCATATACAAATGTAGTGCATCCCACTCTCAACCAACTGTACAAAAAATAAATCGACGTCTTACAATCGATTTATTTTGAAGATATAGAATTAATTAACTACAATAACATCTTATAATTACCTCTCACTTTCCTCAATCTACCTTTTCCCGTCAAGTACTCCCCTTCGAATTTGTTAATGGTGTTGGGATCCCAAATGCGATCCACGTGGATCTTTGCTGCAAACTTAGGAAGATATTCAGAAATGTACACCATAGTCTGGTATACTATATCCCTCCACCATAGAACCCTTAGAATGTGCTCTTTGTCGAACCAAAGCCTTCAAAAATTTTGAGTGCCTCTCAACCATCCACATTGACCTAGTGTGTACAAGTCACACAATTCAATCTCCTCAACTTGGTGTATGAGGTAGTGTACTTGTGCATTGAAAAAAGCTGGAGGTAGACACTTTTGCATTTCACACATTAAATGAGGAATTTTTCTCTTCCAATATTTTATATCGTCTTTATGGATTTCTTTACATGACAACCACCTACAAGATATTCAAGACGCAAAAAAAAAATATTACATTACAAGTAAAACAAATAGCAAATATAATATCTATACAACAAACTGAACAAATGTCACTACTTACCTCATGTATTTTCCAAGATCATATATGAATTGCTTGATATTATTGTCGAAGTTGTCTAGGAGAGATAGAGGTAGAACGTACTGCAACAATTATAAAATTATCTTTTCATTTTTTTGTAACATAATACAATGAAAAGTACACTTACACGCAGTACTTAAATACATACTAAAAACACAAGAACATGAATTACCTTAATGAAGATATGCCAATCATGCATTTTCATCCCTGACCTAGACTCACTTTTCTTTGATATGAGATTGTTTATGTTTGCAGCAAATCCTGTGGGAAATTGAATTTTTCGTATGACTTCTTTTATAGCATTGTTTTATTGGTCCGTTAATAACCAAGGAAGTTCACGTATATTAATCTGGTCTCCATGGCTATTTGATTGAATGACATTTATCATTGCATGATTGGAATCCTGAATGTCACTACATATTTTGACAATTTTTTCTTTGTCACGCCTTCCATCCAATATTTTCCATATTGTCTCTGTTATATTCTTTCCAATATGCATACTATCAAACAAATGAACAATTTGTAACTGCTCGTAGTAGGGCAACCTACTAAATAGTCGGGGATAAATTTTTAGTCCCTTAGGAAGGTGGTCATTTATGCCTTCACGACCTTCATGATCATCAATCACATCATCAGTAAACAAAACAAAATAGAAAAGATGTTTTATGACAAACCAATAGATGGAATGGCATTACCTTGACGATTAATTCTATTATATTCCAGCTTCCACAAGTGAGGTGTCATTCTTCGTGGCTTTGATGTATTCTCTTCTTTCCCATTGAAAAGATGTTTTTTAGTATTTTGATACTTATGATTTTTGTGGAGAAAGTGCCTATACTCATCAAACGCCTACTTTCCTAAACTTTTTGAATGACGAGATTTCATCTTTGGACCACAAACAGGACATGCAAATTTTCCCTTTGTTTGAAGACCTACAAGATAATGTATAATTGGATTAAATATAATAATTTTTTGAATTATAATGTTTATGCACAACTTAAACACTATAACATACCACAAAAATGTGTTAGCCCCGAGGCATCGTGTATTGTCCATAGAAGCATCACATGGAATTGAAATTGTCTTTGTCCTATTGGTCTAGAGATGTCATACATAGTGACACCATTCCATAACTCCAGCAACTTGTCGATAAGAGGCTTGATATATACATTCATATCTTTAACTTGGTACTTACCTAATCGAATGAACAAAAACATTACTTAATTATTATGACCATTTTACTGCAATATTTATAATTAAATTTAGACGACTATATGTAAATGATAAAATACCTGGAACAATCATTGCCAACATTATGTGCTCCCTCTTTATTGACATCCATGGAGGAATGGTATTGTTGATAACAAAAACAGGCCACACTGAGTAAACAGATCTCATCTCTCCAAATGGATTGACACTATCCGCTGCCAATGAAAGCCCGAGATTATGAGGTTCTTCTTTAAAGTGTGGCCACTTTTCCTCTATGTCCATAAATGCTGAACCATCTACAGGCATTCGAATAATGTCATCTTGACTTCTATTGTGTGCATGGTAATCCATAAATTGTGCCAAGCTAGTGCACTTGAATAATCGTTGCATACGTGGAATAATGAGAATATAACGAAGAACCTTGCGAGGAACCCTTTTTGTTATTTGATCCGTTCGATATCTACTGATATGACATTCAGGGCATTCAGTTCAAAATTCATGTTGTTTGTGATATATAATATGATCATTGGGACAAACATCTATTGCTTGATACTCCATTCCAATATCTTTCATAACAGCAGATAATTCTCAGTATGAGCGAGGTAGAATATTTGATGGTGGTAACAAAAACTCACCTATCAATCTACAACAAAAAAATATAATTTGTTAATATAAAGAATATTAATGGTACAACATGATTCATAGTTTATTATGACATATATGACATACCTTAACATACGTGACATTATTATGTTGGATAAACCATTCATAACCTTCAAGTTCACCAACAACAATACAGAGGAGAGAAGAGTTGTCTGCGAGCCTTCGTAAAGGGCCTTAGATGCCTTCTCAAGTAGAGGGACATCATGAACAACATCAAGGTCATCTTCATCATCATGATCAGTTGCACGAGTACTAAATGAGTCATGGATCAATGTATTTGTACCATCATCTTCAATTGTGTTTTCTAGCTCATGATTGTCATCTTCCATGGGATCATTATCTTCAGCTTCGATATTCACACCTACATGTTCATCCACTTCGAAAACCATATTCTCCGGGTTGTGTTGATCCATACCATATTCTTTGGGGTGCTCGACCTATATAAAATTGATAAACATAAATAAACCATGATCATAATCTCATCATCACGTGATTTATTATGTATATAAATTGTTAAAACGATATAATGAAAAACTTACCAATGGATGATAATCATGTCCACCTTCAATGTGACCATGCAGCCTACAATGTTTCTTTGTTGTTTTGATTAGAAGTCTTCTAGTCTTTAACCCCTTACAAATTTTTCACGGACAATAACATTTTCCATCACCTTTTCTCTTCAAGTTAGACCACAATCTAGCAATTGTCTCCTTATTTTGTTGTTCGTTGATATTGTCTGACATGGTCCTTCTTCACAGGCAAGAAAATCGGGCTATAGAACTAGTTATATAGAAGTTGAAATGTTAGTTATGAAATCATGTTTCAGTATAATATACCGAATCAAATTACTTAGAAATTATCATCATTGAACCAAACCATTTAACTATTCTTTTTCATCTCAAAACATATCTAATGGCTTTGTGGTATGCAATCCTTGTATAAGATATTAAGTTGACTGATGTCTAATTGGGGTAATCCATGAGTGTGTAATGTGAATTCAATATCCTAAACATTGGAGAGACCTTATCTGACTTGCCTAATCAATGTGGTTGATGTCCTAATATGAAATACTGAGTTCTACCCTTGCCTCTGCATCAAATTAACTTCTCACATCATGTTTCTTCAACAAAACACACTAATATGAATTGAGCCAACACCATGAGGATAGGGTCAAGTATCAATATGGCAACTAATCATAATACGTGAAGACGAGGTTCACACATAAGTGTTGGCTCTCAACAATGCCACACTTCCAAAATTGGCAATCTCAAGACTTGTCATGTTGGGTGAGCACTCATTGATGGCCACAAGGCCAAATCAATGTATGTCGGCTTCAAACTCCTAACTCTAGGCAAGGAGGACCCTACAGAAGGTCTATGAACACTCACTTGGTATTACAATAGAAAGAGCCTCCCTCTATAAATTTGTTTGCAACACACACATCAATATTGGTAATAATTGTAATGATGGATGGTCTATTAGGACGGTAAATAAAATGCTTATTCTTTTTCCACCCTTTGAAACTACAACAAAGTATTTGTGGTGCAGGTGCACCAAGGCAAACAAATTAAAATTTGAAGACCTTTGAGACCAAGGAGGAGTGTCCAACGTCAAACAAATTCAATAAAATCAATTATGAGATCCTAAAGCCAATAATGGCTTTTGAAACTAAAAAAATGCAAAAGTTGTCAAATTGTCCTAAAAATTGTAAAATGTTGTCAAATGTTGGATATTGGGTCAAAACACCCAAAAATGGATTTAGGAGGGTTTGCATTCATCAAATATGCCAATAAGGATGAAAATCTAATAATTGTAGGTTTTATTCAAAAAGTTGTCAAGCATTTGCAAAAAATGTAAAATTCAAATTTTCAAGTTCCAACGGTTAGGAAGAATTAGGAGGGAAAAGCAAGTTTGAATTGTTTTTGTGTTAAATAAAATTTGTAACCAACCATATGGCGGTTGAAAAAACTTGGAGATGCTATTTAAAGCCATAGACATGCTTTGTAAGGCAGATTGAATGCCAAGGAGTACAGACTGCTGTAGAAACTTCATGAAAATTCAGAATTTTGGAGTAATTTCTCATATTTTCTATTCTTTGTGCAGGTTTACTTTAAATTTGTTTATGACCTAACATTGTAAAGCACTTTTATCAACATTCCACACCTCTGTGGATGATTTGAATTCATTATTCATTATTCATTCTGTTATAGGGTTGTCTGTCATAACTTTTTGAGTATTTTCCTTTCGTAGCTTTGACAAAATTCAATCATGGGGTCATTCCATGAATGTTGAACCCTGTTTCTCATGGGATGAATATTTTATAACATGTATAATACATTCTAACAACTAAAGTGTGCAATTGAGGGGTTTAGTGTAGGTGATCACCATTTGAAGCAGTGAGTAGCCTAGCGAAGAGGCTCGGTAGGGTGAAGGTTGGAGAGATCTACCTACATGAGGGGTAGTTTTTATGATTTGGAAATTGGTAAAACACCTATCTAAAGGTGAATCAACAACCAATTTGATCCAGGAGTGAGTGGACGTGGGAGATTGGAGAAACCCTAGATTTTAGGGCTTTTTGATGAAAATTTGGGGCTTTTGGGCTTAGAGGCCTCACAAACTGAAATTGATTGTGGATTCCTTCATCATTTGATATTTAGAAAGACTGTTTTAAGGTTAGAAGTACCCAGAAGTAATATTTCTTGTAGTTGCTTTGTTAATCCACCATTCTAGTTGCTTGAAAATGAAGGACAGTCTAAAAACAACAGATACTTTCCAAAACAACTTGCTAAATGCTCTGACTATGTTATAGAAAAGCCAAAGGGTATCCAGAAATCTATTTTATTTGTCTTGTGTCTTAGAAGTTTGTAGAGTTATCATTAAATTTCTCTCATTGTAGGGCTAATAGGGGCTCTAGGGCTAGTAGGGGGAAATTGGGGTTTGGGCATTTGGGTATTGAACAGATAGCCAAAACTAGTTTTAACCTTTCATAATAGACCTAATTACACCTTCTAAACCATCATTTTCATTTGGGAAGGTCTTGTTTCATAATTGGCCCATTTGAACCATTTGGGGTGTTTGTAGGCTTAAGGGGATCTATCATTTCCTACCTTGTATTTCCCTTATATTTTACAAAGTCATCTATACCTATTTGGGCATTGTCTTATACCACCATACCTCTGCCAATTCTACATCAATTTGATTGTGACAATCAAATACCCTTAGGACAGTCATAGACATTTAATCTATTTCATTTGGTTTTGATCGACAAACCCTTCTGAAGGTTGCATAGGGTCCCCTCACCCCTCTCTCTATCATCAACCACTTCAAAATACCAATCGCTTGGTCTTCCCACCAAATTCTTCCCTGATATGATACATGGCATGAAAAAATGCACATAAAACCCCAATTTCATTAAGCAAAACTCTTGGATGGCATGCCAAAGGCCTATTTATTCCCATCCAAGTGTGTTACAACCTCAAACCACCATAAAATAGCTTTCCAACCATATTTTTAAGAAGTTTCTACAAGAAATGCAAAAGTTGTCATGGCAATATGACAACTTTTTTCCCAATGGACCTCAAACTTTCAAAATTAGGTCTCTATTTGTTGTTAGAATGCGATCTATGACTAAGTATTAGAGGATCTTACTAACTTGGGTATCATGCTTTTATGTGTCTTTGACATGACTCCTAGTAACTATATAAGGATCTTACTAGTCCTAGATCTATGCCTTGTCTTTTTTATATGGTTCCTAGTGAGAATATATGAATCTTACTAGTTCTAAATGTCATAACTTTGTGTTTTTCATGACCGATGTGTGTCACCAATGTTACTCATATTACTCACTTTGTACTTCCCTTTTATCTCAATATTATAGATTGACAATATCATAAGTCTTGGGAGCTACCACCTTTCCAAACTTGTAGACATCTTGACTCTTCAATATCTTGGTGAAAGAATATTTGGTTTCTCCATATTTTCCAAAGAGTAAATGAGCATAATTTCATACTCTTGCTAAGAGGGGGCTAAATATTGCATCATAAGTTGTATCTTTAAAAACATACACTAAGTTTGGACTCAATTTAAGTGGTTGTGCCTTATTTATGCCTAATTGTACTTAGGTTTGACAATGTTTCCATAAATTTGGTTCATTCCCTTATTCATGATGTTCCTCATGGCTCATTTTTATAGGACTAGGGTCTTGGGAACCCTTATTCATGGAAATTGGACCTAAAATTTGAAAGATGAATGGTGGATTCGCAAATAGTAGGAATTTCCTCTCCAAATTTGAACTTTTGCAAAAGTTCAATTTGAAAAGGTGCAAGGACCATCCATATAAGGTCCATCTTGAAAATTAAATGATAATACCATCCATGCATATTAAATGATATAGTCAAGTAATAAAGAAGGAAAACCATTTCCTGAAGTTGTCAAATGATTTTAAAGATGCACAACAGTCCACTAAATGCAATTCACTAAAAAAGAAAACAAAGTATGCTACAAGATAGTGGGTAAGATGCAAGGAATGGAGTTAAATAGACAAAGAAAAACCATGAATATTACCAAGTCAAAAGGAGTAGCTATGACCTCTTAGGTGTTTTTTCACTTGCATAAATTAGACTTCTTAAGGATAGAAACACATGTAGATAGTAGTATGAAGTCTTTTTGACGATTTTTGAAGTAGTTGAAGGAATGGCTTATTTTAGTTATATCTAACCCAACACAATTTCAACTCAAAGTAAGGAATAAAACCATATGTCCTATAAGTTTGGGAAGCTAATTGAGTAGCTGGATAAGGTAGAGCATGACTATAGGGTAGTCTTGAGACTCTTTTAACTCGATTAGAACACGTACCAAGTATCTAAGAGCTTACAAAGCCAATTCAACCATATTTCAAGTGAAAATGCAATAAAAGGAGTAGAAGCTTTGAATACACCTCAAAAACCACTCCGACGGCCAAGCAGGTGGAAATAGTCTTTTCCAACATTTTTTTTCTTCATAGATGCAACCCTATATTCTCTTTATTATTTGAGATGAGAAATACATTGTTGGCGGTTCCGTTATTACCCAGTCCAGTATCAATATGATCTTGATACTTTCATAAAAGGAGTGACTATCCTAAGTGCTTGATACTGTCACAAAAACTGAGTGTTGCAGCAGTGAATCTTCCTTTGACCTTTGGGTGGTTGGGAGGGTAAAAACCCATGGTGGTATACATTTAGTGGTTCTTGTAAGAGTATCCGAAAGTACATTGGTTTTTGGATATCTAGTACATTTTGTGAGTTGACTACTAGGGGGGATTAGAAGACCCAGTTGAAGGAGGATTTGTGTGAATAAGGGTTGAGGGTGTTGGTGGTGATTGAATGTTGGAGAGTTGGATTGTGACTTAGACATGTTTATTTGTCCTATTTGAGTGTGATTCAATGGTTAGGTGAGGGTTGGTGAGTATCGGTGTGTTTTGGGGTATTGAATCCTTTTGAGTAACTTGTGGCCTTGTGAGGGGTCTTGTGAGTACGTGAAGGGTTGACACCTAATTGAATAGGTGAGTTGGGAGAAATATCTCCCTTGTTGGTTGAGTTTATTGGATTTTGTGCATCAACATGCCTTTTCGCTATCAATCCATTCAAACTTCCACCCAAAGATTCAATCTTGTCAAAGTTCAAAATAAATTTCCTTGTTGTCCTTACTATCTTGCATCAACATTCATATCACTAGGTATTCTTTTGCTTAGAACTATCATCTTTCATGGTAGGATACCATCTCAGTCCCTTGAATTAAGTTAGCTTACCTTTAGAATTTATCATTTCCTCATCAAGTTGTTCAAGGGGAAGATGTCACTAATCAAGTTGAAATGTCAATTTCTCAATCTGCCTAAGGTAAAAGGTTAAAATAAATTGCAAAAGATAGAACAAGGCTATGATAAAATGAATCATCAGTATTACCTAAATCCACATTATCAACAAAATCTAAAAATAACCTTGTATGTAAATAATTTATCATGCCAAAATTGCCGATTCTAACATGAAAATGAGACCAAGGAAAGCTCTAGAACAACTACTACTATTCATTCACATGTTCCTTATTAACCTCAATCACCATGAAAGATGCACAAATTGATTATAACAAAGAAGATGTTTCATAAATGTAAATATTAATTCAGGACTAAGGAAAATGAAAGAAATAAAAGAATACCAAGCAATCAAAAAAGACTACCAATACCGTTGCAAACTATGAACTTCATTTCCATTAATTCTTCAAAATATACTAGCAAAGCACAAGTATTCAATCTACAACCTATTGCTAAATGTCTTTTGAAAGAAAACACACTAATGAGTGTTACTAAACTTGGACCTTAAATAATCAATTATTAGACCCTCAAAATGAATTTTGAAATTACATTTATAGGGAAACTTTTTCCTCAAAATTAGAGATTAAATTCCACCCAAAACCTTATCAAACTAAGAGGTACAATCAACACACAAGATACTAGCCTCTAACTGAATTAAGAACTATAAGTTGACTCATGAAAATGAAATATAAGTCAAAAGGAACTTAGAATATGGAGTCAAAGAAGCATGGAGAACAAGAAAAAGAGGATCTATCTAGGCCCCCACCCCCAAGATGACTCCTCCAAAAAATTTAAACTTAGGTGCACAAGCAACAAGATGAAGAACAAAGGCCAAAGTAGGTTGTAACTACCATGAACCCGTCCATCCAAAGTGATGAGAATCTAGATGTTCCTAAGTGGCTACAATTCAACTTTGAATGGATAAAGAAGAGAGTATTGAAGAAAGTAAGTTTGCAAAAGATGTTCATTAAGGTTGAGGCCGCAAGGAAGCCAAAGAAGGCAATGACTCTGTATGCCACCTAAAACTATACAAAAGGAGAGATAGTTGCCAATACCCTAAAATAGAGAAGATTTAGTAAAAACTGCCAATACCCTAAAATAGGGTAACCTGAGACAGTAAGAAAATGGTTCGGGGGTCATATAGACTAGCTTTATATTGTATGTTAATTACAAAGTGATAAGTTGTGTGGTTGGAGATTTTCAGTCCACCCCTTCTAGGTTAGGATTGTGCTGAACCGAACACAATTGTATCTCCCTAGGGCTTTCGGGTCGAGTGTGTTAGGCTGGCTGGCAAGAGAAAGAAAGGCTTGCCCGAACAACACTGAATGAAGGTTGCAAATCACTTGAATAATATTAATTCCCATTGTTTTCTTATGCGTTGGTTTGATCTCCATTGATTCAGCAGACACCGCCCTATATATTAACTCGTACAATAGTGATCAATCAACACGTATACGGGAGGAAGGGATTGCTACGACAAAATTGAACGCTCACTCCTCAATCATAGTTCTATGGTTTTACGAGGAGTGGATTCCTATAGGGTATTATGCATTCAAGGAACCACATGTTTGACTAGGAGCCATCCGACTTGAGATTGGATACTCAATATGAATACGAGATTGACCAATTTGCATTAAAAACTAGGGCAATTAACCATCACATGTCTCATTTCCTAACATCTTTTGCATAAAAAAGGAATCTCTCATACTCCAAGAGTTGCTTCCACAATCGGTCAATATTCCACAAGAATGCAGACATAGCTAGCATGTATAAAAGAAAGCAAAAGTTGTAGAATCTCTTGAATGGTATATTTTTTTGCAACATGAAATTAAGGTGAAGAATCTACCTCCTGCGCAGGATTGCAAGTAATGCACAAATGCCTTCGACGCGGGTTTGATGTTGTTGGGGGTTGAAGTCGCCATGGACACCTACGTGGGATTGCAATGCACAAATGAATTGCCCTCTTCTTTTTTTTTAAGTAATGGTCATTATTGTCGGAATTACGACGAACTCAAGCACTTTTTTGAAAAAAAGAAAATTTTCATTGCTAATGCCTTCTTCGTTGAAACCAAATGGCATATTGCCATTGGAATCACAATGAATTCGAGCATTTTTTCAAAAAAAAATCAAATTTGGTCACAATACCTTCTCCGTCAGAAACCTCAGTTGGAAATCTAGTCCAAATGTATTAGTGCGGTAATAAGGAATCAATGTGTTCATTACAATTCTTGATAGTTTGATTAAAGAATTCATTTTCTTATTCACCCTTTCCTTAACAGTCTCCTCATTAATCTTATCTATAGTTAGCATATTTGAAGCAATAAATTTGGACAATGTGTCCAGTTTACCTAAAGATCTATCAATATGACCTATCTTACAAGTCGGTGCAAGCATCTTCAATATAGGTAATGTATCATCAATGGCCTTGAATGCTAAGGCATTGCAATATGTGATCCTCTTAATTGAATCCAAAAGTACATCAGTCGCATTTGTAGGCCTAAAATTCATGGTGGAAGGGCTAGGCTCTGTAACAACTTTCTTTTCTTCAGATACTTGTCCAATTGCCTTAACCACTTCTTCCTTATTTCCATCATTGACCTCTTCTTTATTCATTGTTTCTGCTTGTGCTTTTGCCGGTTTTTCAATGTTAGGATCAGTAGTATCTGGGATGGTATCAGGTTTCTCAACTTGTGCTGGTATCTCAATGTTTTGAGAGTCAACAGTGTTGACAGGTGACTCAGAGATCTCAATATTTGCAGCATCAGTTTGTTTTACCTTTGCAGTCTCTTTGTCCATGACAATGTTGAAGTCTTGTGTGTCCACTTTCATGGTAAAAAGAACTTCAGATTCTAGATTTGTGTCATCTCTCGTTATTTCCTCTGCCTTCTATTTCGGTTGACTGTCATTTTCTATCGATGCCTCTACAATTATTGGTGGGGTGTCATGTGTTGGTGGAGGAAGGTTATCCTTGACTGTTACATTAGGTACACTACCAATTTTACCTTTACCTTTATCCTTTTGATATACCTTTGCCAAAGACATCCATTTTCTATCTATCATTTTCTTCTTTCTTTTCTCTTTCCACAAAGAATATGTCCCATTTGTCTGTTGTTTCATCTACAATTTCCTTAACTCAGCCTACCATAAGGCTGACCTGCCGGTGACCACTTACAAAGACGAATCGATTGGCTTCTGCAATCAATTCAACAATCTCTTGTTTGGAGTTAACAGGGTGAACCGCCAATAATGCTTCAACTTTTAATTTCTTATCTAATTTCATATCTGGCATCCTTTTAGCTTCTAACCTCAAATACAAATCATTAGGCAGATCATCTACAACCTCAATGAGAACTTTCTTGTAGATATCAAGATGTAATATAATGGTTTCCTCTATAGTGTTTTTATCTACATCCTTGAAAGAATGATAGAGTTTATTTACATTGCTAAGCTGACCTTCTTGTGAGATTTCATTTATCAGTTCCTCCGGTGTAAGAGTGCACGGTGCCTTAGGTTCTGATTTCTTCTTAGGAGTTACCTTCTTCTTAAGACCACTGGGCTCTCTTACAGCCTATTTCTTCTGTCTTTGTGTCCTTGACTTCTTTGGAGATGGGGCAGGTGTCGGTGAAGGTTTCCTTTTCTTCCTTTCAACTCTTTTAAATTTAGTTGCTTTATCACTTTTTGTCTCAGAAGAAGTAACAATCAGAGAAAAATGAGCTAACGGTGTCTACTCTGACTGACTTTTTACTTCAGCAACAATTCCATCAAGACTCATTAACCCTTCCATAACTTCTTTTACCATTTTAGAAGCATCTTTCATGAATTTGTCTCTTTTCTTTCTTTCCTTCATCATGGCTACATCACTTTCAATTGTTTCAGTACTACCAAATATTTTCTCTGATGGTTCTAGTGGAGCATCTAGGAGTATTTTTGCATACGATTCCAAGATGTGAGAGTCCACCTCATATCCCATTTCAGTAATCCAAACTGTTATGGGTCTAACTGCTTCCATCCAGATTTCATCTCTCTTTACTACAAAGCATATTTGTTTATCATATTTGTCTACGATGCTTTGGGAAATCCTTTCTCTCTGTTTCATTCTGGTTTGAAAATTCTTGAAATAATCTTTGACCAACTCATCACTGTTAGCTCCCATATCAGTGATTGTCTCCTTTATCTATTTTCCAACAGAAATATCATAGGCAAAATCCTTATGACCTATGCCGAGGATTTCCTTAGAAAAATAAAGCATTAAACATACCAACAAATTTCCAAATTTGAATGTTCCTTTCTTGTCACCTTTTATCTTATCCAAATTTTTTAGAAATTCATCCTTCAACCATTCACAATATCAATCTTTTCATTGTTTACAATCATCTCATGTGCACCATCAATGCATGAATTTGATACAGAATTCAATCTATTTGTGTGACAAACTTTATATCCAATTATCATGCTAGCAAATTTAACATTTTTATCCTTCATGTCATTAACCTTAAGTGACCGGTTGTCATATGTAGCTCCGGTTAAGCTCATAACTTCCTTGTTAGGGATTTTCTTCTTCTTGTCGGGTCTAGAACCGGTGCAAGGTAAACCAGTAACAACTTTGATAGCTTCCTTGGTAATCTTGAATACCGAGTCCAACCACATAAATTCTCCATGAACTCTGCTAAGGACATAGCAGACAGCTTCATCTGAGAATACTGGCATATGGAGGATGTCTATGAAACCTAAATCCTCAACCACCTTATGTTACAGTTTCACTATCCCATCCTTGTCAATAATTTCATTCAAGTACATGTTCATCAAATCTTCAGATCCTAAACTTTCTATGTTGCAATGTATGTATGCCCTAGGGTCTTTAGTGAACGCGACTCCCTTCGGGATTTTGGAAAATGTACCAATAGAATCATCTTGTTTTGCTATCTTGGGAATGATCTTGAAAACTAGTCTAGGTCTCTTAATTTTTTCCACAATGGTAGGGTTTGCTACGAATTCAAGAACAGAAGATGAAGATGCCATTGCGAAAGATAAATACCTCTTAACTATGAAATCCTTGAATGCCTTGAAAAAGATCTTTGTTGCTTCACCTTTAGAATGCCTTTGCTCAATTTCTCTCTCTTCGAATGCTTGGATTCTTGGTGAGTTGAAATGAAAGGTTACAATGCCTTTATAACCAAAATTTTGACTTACAACCACAATAAATGCTCACCGATGAAGTGAAAAACTCCACATATCTGGCGGTAAAGAAGAAATATAACCTCTTACCATCAATCGAGGGCAAATGCATGGTTTTCAATTTGTTGCCTTACCCCTAAGGATTACTCCTTGGTTGGATGAAGAATCTCCTGCTAGTGCAGGATTACCTTGTTCTTCGAGTGTAGTGACAGATTCATCACCTTTCTGATCTCTCTTCTTAATCTATTGTTTAGAAAATTCTTGCTTGATTTCAGTCACCTTCTCTTTGCCTTTTTTATTAGATCTTTTACTATTCGCTGGTGAATTCTTGCTTCTACAAAACTTTGCAATATACCCAATCTTGTTTCATGCATAACAAGTTACATTGTTTCTCTAAATAGCCTTTCCATAACCTTGACCGGCTTGAGTTCTACATTGATTAGATAAATGTCCAAATCTACCACAAACATAGCATTTCACATTCATTATGCAACTGTCTAAGTTATGACGATTTTTATTGCATTTGGAACATTGATCGGTGGGTAAGTTTGTATTCTGATTATTCATAAATCTGCACTGATTTGCTCTATGACCAAATTTGTTGCAATTAAAACATTTCCCATTAAATTTATAAGCATTAGGTTGCCTTACCGGTTTGTTGTGATCACGATTATTTGTAGTCCCTGAGCTTTCTCCATGTTCAAATCCAAGTCCAATTGTTTCTCCATCAGATCTCTGACTTTTCAACATATCATCAAGATTATCTGAACTTTTCTTGAATTTATCTTTTTATTCATTTGCAGTGACCAACTCACTTTCCAAAGTGCTAACTTGTCTCAAAAGTTCATCTTGGTCATGTTGCATGTGAATCAAATCAGTTTTGAGCATATCATTTTCATAACTAAGCCTTTGAGATTCATCTGATCATTCATTAAGTCTTCTGGCCAAATCTTCCTCATTCCTCTTTCTATCTTCAATATCTTTGCATCGTCTCATGGTAAAATCTTGCATCTCATTCTTCATGTTACTGTTCTCTTTTCTTAATTTGTCTGCAATATCTCTAAGAGCTTCTTTTTCTTCATCATCTTGATTTTGCGATTGCACATGTAATTCTTTTCTCTTATTCTTTGCTATAACCAGGTTGTCTTGAGGTGCTTTGATAAATTCCCGAGCAATTTTGAGTTTATCTTCCAGTTTGATATTCTTCAATTTCTCTGCATCAAAATCTTCAAGAGCTCCTTCCAACTGTTGTCTCAAGATTTCCATTGATACCGGTTTAGGAATCTTCCTCAGGCTGTTAGGCTTTTGTAAATAGAGGACTAGGCTCTAATACCAATTGTTAGATACTTGATCAGTCCCAAAGACATTGAGAGTGGGGGGGGGGGGGGGGGGGGTGGGAGGTGAATCAATGTCTAACTGATAAATGAAATATTTAAACTTGTTTGCAACTTTACAACCCAAATTAATGTACCGGTAAACAAGCAATAAAGCAATAAAGAGAAATAAGAGAGACAACATCAATGCACACCATAACACAAGATATTTTGGTGAGGAAACCCAGTAAGGGAAAAACCTCTGTGGGATTTGTGACCCACAATATTTACCCACTGGCCAATATGAATAAATATTACTGATACAATAGGGGCCTGCACATGCAGGAAGGCCAATAGCCTAGAGCTCACTGCTCAATCACAAAAAGGAGTCACACTGACTACAAAGTTGGATGATTAAATCCAATGACAATGTATTGCTCAAAATAATATCTGCAATGCTTGATTTAGTACCGGTTTAAGCTCTGTCCAATACCTCTGCCACAAACCTTTCTTTGCTCTACTCTACTCTTATTCGCTCATAAAAATTATTACATCAAAATGTATATACAGATATTCACTCTCATAATCCACTTGCATTAATCACTTATACATATTTCGCATACCTAACACACTTTTCACATACCTATGTCACTTGCAAAATGACTTATAAGATCTCATACATATACGAGTCTTTACAATACATCATGTCAGCTATACAATATAATTACAATACAAAACAATATAATTTCCATGTTGGCTGGGGTGCCGGTAAGATCTTTTGTCGGTGTAGCCTGGGTGTCAGTGAGAATAATCTTGTTGTGCATGTCGATTCCGGTAGATGATGTTTGTTGCCAGTGTATGTTGTGAACCATATTACCAGTTGGTTGTCATCAAATGACAACATCAACTATTCTCATTTGAGTGTAGAATGCCAACATAAGCAAATAATGTATAGAATATGCCGGAGAAATGCAATGATGCTTATAGAACTTTATCATAATGCATAAGTGAAATGAAGGACTATATTAATAATGGCTACAAAGTATACATGTATTGTCTCCAATGGCCGGCTGTTATGGAAAATTATAAGGTGAAAGTTGAATCTATTGAATCTGAAATAAATTCTATTAGAAAAACATTTGATTTTTTGAGTGATAAAGATGGAAGTTAGAGGAAAAAGGAAGATTCTTTACAAATTGAAGCTAAATTGGAACATTTTTTAGGACTTCTTAAAGATGCAAAAGAATATGAACAAAATCCATCCATTCCAGACATTTTATCTCATGCCATTGATTTATTAGTTGAAACCAAAAGTTTATCAGTGAGTATCAAACTAGTTGTGCCAGAGCTTAAGAAAAAATACGAGTGGATTTTTCAGAAGAAGAGTAGTTAAGAATTCCTTTTGGCTTTTGATACCTCTTTGTTGTTTCTTTCTTTTGTATTTTTTGGAGGGACCCTTTTTCTTTGATGTCAAAGGGGGAGAAATAGAGAAAGTTGGGAGATATGAGTAAGGGGGAGTTATATGCAGATATACATGTTGACATGTTTTTGAGATTGTTCTTTTTGAGATGTTTTGTCATCAATGACAAAGAGGGAGATTGTTATATTTGAGTGAATATTATCATTGATTTCAAACCCGGTGATCTGGTTAGGACCAAATATGGCATGTTGAGCAATAATGGAAGATAGGTATGTATGCAATGTTGAGCAACAATGGAAGATAGATATGTAAGTGATGTTGAGCAACAATAGAAGATAGGTATGTATGTGATATTAAGCAATAAGGCATGTATGGTTTACAAGAGTATTTTTTGGAAGATCCTCTTGTAGACACCTAAAAATGTCTCATCAATCGTACACTAATTATTCGTCTATTTAATTAAGTAATTCTTTAATTATTTAATTAAACTAGCCTATTCTTCTAATCAATTCAAATCATGATTAATTGTCAAAACTTCTACATCATTCTAATTAATTAACCCTATCTCAATTATTAATTAAATATCAATTATTTAATTAATTGCGACCTTTTCCTTAGTTAAATAATCTTTTTTTTTTTTTGATCGGTAAGAGGCCGTAGCCAAAAAATTTATTAATTAAAATTAATTTTTTACATCACTCCGCTCGTGCGGGCGCCCGTAGGAAAGAGTGGAGGCGAGAAAACCTCTGGCCTTGCCCGAGACCGTAGTCCAGATAGTTTCTACATCTAATTACAATAAGCATAGATTCAGAATAATACAATAACACCCTGGGCTAGGGTGAGCAAGTGGGAAGATATTTTCTTTCCCTTATAGACCCATATTACTATTTTTCAATTGTCACTGTTCTCCTTGTGCTTTGTTTAAGAGTTTGAGTCTTGATTGCATGTAGTCTTTTGTCATTTTAGCAGCTTTCATCCTGTCATTTATTCAAGATGGCCCTGCCCTCCTGCATGGTTAGTTTTCAAAATACTTGCCCAGATTGTTAGTCACATGTAATATACCAACATGATTTGACATCCTTCTCTAATGTTTCTAAATTCTTAACCTCATATATCTGAAATTATAAAGTCATCAATATGGCATATTCATAAACAGAGTTTCTAGATAATTTCCATTTTGAGAAGTGATCATCCATAGTTATGAATCACTTGTTTACCACCTTTTGCTTATGTACCCGGATGCTATCCCTGAAAATGGATGATATCCAGGATACAATAACAAAAGGGGGTAAATGGGACTTCTGTCTTGCCTGAGTCCAGCTGAGGGTAATAGAGGTAGATGAGTTTTATGGCAGAACCACATATTACCCGCAGTCTGTGGATTGTCAGATAACCATTCAATTATAGAAAGCTCAACAACAAGTATCAAATGAGTATATGGTAGGGCACTTAGGGGTTCCTATAGGCTAACACAAGCAGAAAATGAGGGCTTTTATTTTACCGAAATGGTGCACCTGTTGAATCGAAGAGACCTATCGATGTTTCATTGATAAGATAATTTATCGGATAGACTTGGGCCTCGATGAACTTCAAAAGGGGCTTATCGCAAGCGTTATTTTTCATTGATAGAAGGTTATCGAAGAAACCAAAGGAGGTTTCGTCAATGAGGCAAGGCTACCAAAGAAACTGCAGTATCGGTAGGACATGTAATGAAATCACCGAAGGAGATAGATCTTCCGAAAAGATGAGATCGAAGAAACTGGGGAAGGTTTCATCGATAGGACAATTCAAGAGAAGAAGGGTGTCGAAGAGATACTAAAGTTATTGGCCGACAAAGATAGTTTCATCGAAAGATAAAAGGTCGATAAAACATAAGAGAGTTTCATTGATATAAAAGGGTATCGAGGAAAAGGGGACACCGATGAACCTAAGAGGGGCCCATCGAAAGCATAGATTCCACCAAAAGAGGATATTGAAGAAAGAAGAGACGGTTTTCAACAACGGGAAAAGGCTTCCGAGCAAATAATGCCATCGGTGCAAAATGAAGGAAACTGACCGAAAGAAGCGTTCTTATCGAAAGTACGATCAAACAAAAAGATATCGATAATAATATGAGTTTCGAGGAGGCTAAAAGGTACGTTACTGATGAGTGTCATTTTACCGATGCAACTTTATCGAGGAAGATTACTAATAAGCTCATCGATGAAAGATGATAGTGGAAGCAAATCAACAAAGGACAAATGGCCTCGATGAAACAATAGACCCATTCATCAAAGGAGTGTAGTGATTTCGATAGAAAAAGTGTTTCGATGGAAGGATAAAGGAAGTTACCGAAGCCCAAGGTTTCTTTGACATAAGGCCCAACTATGTCTCATCAAAAAAAGGGAATTGAAGAAACCTATCAATGTTTCACCGATAAGATGATTTATCGAATCGACTTGGGCCTCGAAGAATTTCAAAAGGGACTTATCGAAAGCGTTGTTTTCATCGATGGAAGGTATATCGATGAAACCAAAGGAGGTTCCATTGATGAAGCAGGGCTAACGAAGAAACTTCGGAATCGGTAGGATATGCAATTAGTACAACGAAGAAGATAGTTCTACCGAAATGGTGAATCGAAGAAACTGGGGAAGGTTTCATCGATAAGACTGTTCGAGAAAGGAGGGTGTCGAAGAGATACTAAAGTTATTGGCCGACAGCGGCATTTTCATCGAAAGATAAAAGGTTGATGAAACATAATAGAGTTTCATCAATATAAAGAGGGTATCGAAGGAAAGGGAACATTGATGAACCTAAGAGGGACTCATCGAAAGCATTGACTCCAACGAAAGAGGATATCGAAGAAAGCAAAGATGGTTTTCATCGACAAGAAAAGGCTGCCGAGGAAATAATACCATCAACACAATGAAGGATATAAATAGAAGGAGGCTACATCGATAAAAGATATCGATAAGAATATAAGTTTCGAGGAAGCTAAAAAACATGTTACCGATGTGTGTGGTTTAACCGATGCAACTTTATCGAGGAAGATTACTAATGAGCTCATCGATGAAAGATGATAGTGAAGCAAATCATCAAAAGAAAGATGGCCTCGATGAAACAATAAACCCATTCATCGAAGGAGTGTAGTGATGTCGATAGAAAGAGTGTTTCGATGGAAGGATAAAGGAAATACCGAAGCCCAAGGTTTCTTTGGCATGAGACCCAACGATGTCTCATCGATATAAAAGGGCATTGAAAGAAAGGAAACGCTAATAAACTTCAGAAAGGACTCATCGGAGATAGTAATTCCATTGATAAAAGATATAGAGGAAGGTGGAGATGGTTTTCATCGACGGGAAAATAAGGTTGATTAGACAAAAGGCAGTTTCATCGATAAAAGATATCGATAAGTAAATAGGTTTCGAGGAGGCTAAAAGGCATGTCTCTGATATGCGTTGTTTCGCTGATACAACTTTATTGGTGGAAGAAGTATTCGGTGAGACAATAGATCCATTCATCGACGGGGCATTGATATCGATGGAAGAAGTATTTCAATGGAAAAATAAAGGAGGTCACCGAAGCCAAAGGTTTCATCAACATAAAACCCGATGGATATCAGATAGGAAGTAGTGAGGAGACAGCCCTAGCGACCGAAAATAGTATATCGATGAATGAAGGAAATACGTGATCGAAGTGATATTTGAAACAAAAGTGTTTGTTGGGGTTCCCACATATACTAAGAGGGGGGGGTGAATCAGTATCTGATCGGTAATGTAATTTTCTTAATATAAAACATGCAGAACATAAAGTAACAGTGTACCAGTATGCAAGAATTAATGTAATAAACAGAAAAAACATCCACATGAAAAGAACACCATAACACAAGATGTTTAACGAGGAAACACGGTGTGGGAAAAACCTCAGTGGGATTTGTGACCCACAATATTCACTTACTGGCCAATAAGAGAATATTACTTACAATAGGGGCCTGCACATGCAGGAAGGCCAACTGCCTAGAGCACACTGCTCAGAAAGAAGTCACACTAACTTACAATGAGGATTATGCTAATCCAATATTTTGTATTGCTTTATAATAGCATCTTTAATGCCAGATTCAGTACCGGTTCTTGCTCTGTTCTTTACATATACCCTTGACCTATAATTTGCACATTAGGTTTGTCTCATAACTTTCTTTTTTTTTTGTTTCCTTACCTATCCCTACAAATGTCTATAATGATCTCTTTTATATACAAGAGTCATTTTACAATTTGCCAAGTCAGCTTACAATAATAAACAAAATATTACATATCAAAAATCTTGTCGGCCTCTGTGCTGGTATACATCTTTTCTTCTGTGCCGGTGCAGGTGTCAATGTAGAGTGGTATTGTTGATGTCGGTGCACTGTCTTGCTTGAATAATGCTTTGCCGATAGAATGTCTTGTCGGTGCCATAGGATTGCAAGGTTGCCATCAATGACAAAACCTTCAATCATACACAATGTCTCATTGGAGTGTCCATATGCCAACAGTGTTAGTTAACGGCTTATGTTGAGAAGCTAATATTTAAACTGAATGTTTGTCTGAGTATCTATACGAAAATACAGGGGGTAGGAAGAGGAATAAATAAGGGGGTTAAAACAGAGTCTAGGCAAGAGAAACATAAGGGGATGAAAGGAGGAACATGCTAACGACAACTTAGGACATGAAAACAAAAGATTGATGCCTTAAGGTGGCACAGATAGGAGATTGATGCCACCAGCTCCCAAATTGGCCAACTCATCCGCTCTTTTATTTCCCTCCCTATAAATATGATTGACTATGAACCTATAAAAATCTCTGCATAGGTCAAGAGCTTTTGACAACAAAGCATTTAGTCTCCAATTAGGCATACTACCTTTCCTCGGAGCATTGACGATTATAGCCAAATCTCCTTCAATTTCCAAGTTCTTAACTCCTAGTTTCCTACATAAATGCAGACCCTCAACCAGGGCCATAAGTTTTGCCCAATTGTTGGTGTTGATGCCAACCAGAGAAGCAAGGGTTGCTAGTTCCTTGCCTTCCCAATTATGAACAACACATCCTATCCCTGCTTGCCCTAGGTTGCCATGGGATGCCCCATCAAATTTTAGCTTCATCCAACCTTCGCCTGGGGGCTGCCATTTGCATGCATCCCTTGATCGAAGACTTGCAATAGGACCAACACCTACATAGGGAGGAAAGGATAAGTCTTCCCAACGTTTTTTCATTTTCTCATCCCAATAAGTGATAGAGGCATTCTTCAATGTGCCTGATGACAGTCGATTGTTCATGAGCTTAGTGATAGCTGACTCTATCCTGTTAATGATTTTGGGCGCCTCTAGCTTTTCATTCTTAAAGAGACGTCTATTTCTCTCCTTCCATAGTTCCCACATTATGGAAGAGGGAAGAGTTGTCCATAAACCTTCAAAGAGACAACCATGCCTGAGGAGGGGCCATGCCTTGAGCATTCCAAAGATGGTGTGGGGGAAGGCTGCAGACCATTCAAGTTTGTTGGTGAACCAGATCCAACATTTGTGAGCAAAGGGGCAATTAAGGAGGATATGATTAGTGTCTTCCTCATCTGCCTCGCAAAGAGGACATCTACTAGGGCCCTCATACCCCATTCTTCTAAATTTGTCTGTCGTTAAGAGCTTGTTCTGAACCACAAGCCAGGAGAAAATACTTGCCTTAGGAAGACAGTATTTATCTCAGCAAAGTTTCAAGGGAAGCTCAGTCATAGGTCTTATAAACGATTTGGAGATGAGAGAGTACCCATCCTTGGAGTTGTATTCTCCTTTTAGGGAGCCATCTGAGATGAGCTTGACCTCATTATGACCTAAGGCAATGTTCCTTGATTTGAGAATTGCCATAAGTTTTTGTTTATCCCTTACCGGGATATCCTCATCTTCCTTCTCGATCCACTACCAACCGGCCCCATCTACTGAAGGGGAGATATAGTTGTTTAGCAAGGGTCTTCTATGTGATTCAAGAAGGATACGAGTAGAGCCAAAGTCATGGATATTATCAATAGCCTTATATCCACCCCAAGAATCCGACCAGAAAAGAGCTTTATCCCCGGACCCCAGGTTCCAAGTAAGTCTATCAGAGATAATCCTCCTGAAATCTAACATAAAATTCCATAGGCAGGACCCTTTGGGAGGGTTGGTTTCTCTGAAGATTTGGATAGGATTCCCTCCATTAAGGTATTTGTGGTGTAGTAAGCGATCCCATTTGAGGTGGGGGGTTCTGAACATCCTCCAGACCAACATGGCACCCAAGGCTTTGCCCTGATCGCGAAGGTTTTTAATGCCAACTCCTCCTTCTTCTTAAGGTTTGCATATCTTGTCCCAGGATATGAGTGATATTTTACGATTGTCATTAGCACCTTGCCAAAAGAAAGTCCTGAGATGCTTATTGAGCTCTACAAGTTTAGAAGAAGATAAATGTTGACAAGAGAGCTGGTTAATGGGCATAGCTAACAAGACCGATCTAACCAAGGTTGCTCTGCCTGTAGATGAGAGCTATTTTCCTTTCCAAGTGTTAACCCTGGACTTGATTGTATCCAACAAGTTGTCCCATAATTTTGAGGGTCTTCTACCCTTGTCAAGGGGAATGCCTAGGTATTTGCAAGGAAGAGTTCCTTCACTAATCTCCAGGACATTGTCGATCACTTTTCCTAAGGAGGGGTTTATGTTGAACATAAAAACTGCAGACTTGGCCAGATTCACCTCTTGACCCGAGACTAGCATATAGGAATTAAGGATGCCTTTGAAGGCTCTTGCTTCCTTTACACTTCCCTACCCAAAAAGCATCATGTCGTCAACAAATTGCTGGTGCGTAAAGGGAGGGAGGCCACTGGTAATGGGGATTCCTTGGATCCCACCTTCCTCTTTGGCCTTAGAGATGGATCTACCTAGGGCTTCAACCATGATGAAGAAGAGGAAGGGAGACATAGGATCTCCTTGCCTGAGCCCTCTTGAGCTGCTGAAGAAACCTTCCGGGGAACCATTAACCAAGACTGAGAATTTGGGGGTGGATATACATTCAAAGATTAGGTTGATCCAGGATTTGGAAAATCTAAAGGCCTCCAAGCATTTGCATAGGAAGCGCCAGTCAACTTTGTCATAAGCTTTGCTTATGTCTAATTTGACTAGCATACTTAGTGCCCTATTGAGCTAGACCGAATGAATGACCTCTTGGGCTATAATAACCCCATCATAGATTGATCTATCTGCTACGAAGCCAGTTTGTTCTTCACTAATGATAATGAGGAGAAGATTCTGGAGTCTTGCTGCTAGAGTTTTGGTTAAGAGTTTGTACAGAGTGTTGCAAAGGGCTATTGGTCTGAAGTCATTAAAGCTTTCAGGGTTCTCTTTTTTGGGGATGAGAGCTAAGAAGGTATTGTTGATTTCTTTGAGAATCTTACCAGAGTTCCTAATACCTTCTAAGGCGTCCGTGATCTCTGTCCCCATAAAACCCCAACATTTTTGGAAAAAGCTAGTGGGGAAGCCATCCGAACCCGGGGCCTTGTTGGGATTCATCTTCATAAGGACAGATTTAACCTCCTCCTCAGAAAATTTCATTGACAGGATTTTGTTGTGGTCATCGTTAATGAGTTTTGGAAGATTCTTGATAATATTGAGCTGGCCTCTGAGGTTGGAGCCTTCAATATTGTTTAAGATTTTATCAAAAAACCTTGTTGCCTCGGAGGCAACATCATCCAGTTCAAACAAGATGGAACCCTGGCAATTCTTAATTTTAGAAATTTGATTAACCCATCGCCTCTACTTAGTACTATTGTGGAAAAACTTAGTATTTCAGTCCCCATCACTCAACCAAGTCTCCCTCAATTTTTGTTTCCAAAAGATCTCTTCATTTGAGAGTGTCTTTTCATACTCAGAGAGTAGAGCCTTTTCTTTGAGGAAGAAATGTTCATCCATCCCCTTCTCAAGAACCTCAATGTTAACATTCTTAAGATCATTTTCTATTAGGAGTTTTTTATCGAAAATATTTCCAAAATTAGTCATGTTCCATTCTAAGAGCTTCCTTTTGATAAGCTTTAACTTGCTTGTGATAATAAACATCTTTGAACCAGAGAAAACAAAGCTTCTCCACCAGTTCTCAATTAAGTTTAAAAAGTTATCATCTCTGAACCACATACTCTCAAATTTGAAGGGACATTTTTTAGGGGAGTGGTCAGATAATATAATTAGTTGGAGTGGGAAATAGTCAGATCCTGCTAAAGGGAGGGGTTCTGCATTCAGGGTAAAGTTAAGCTCCGAGAGCCCTCCATGGATAAAGAACCTATCTAGTTTCTCAGCAATGTTACATAAACCAAGCCTTCTATTGTTCCAGGTGAAGGCATTATCTGCCGTCTGGATTTCCAACAGGGAGTTCCTATTGATCCAATGATTGAAATCTACAGCCGTTGGAGGAAGTTTGTTGCTACCTCCTCTTTTGTATGCTACCTTAGTGATAGCATTGAAATCTCCCCCAATGATGCATACATCATTGGGAAACTTCTGAGGAAAGACTCCAGTTCCACCCACACCCTAGCCTTATCCCTATTTTGGATAGGATTGTAAACGTTAATCGATTTGAATCTTAGGTTATTTTTATAACTTACTACTTCTCCTCCCATCCAATTTTGCTTAATCTCTAAAGGTGTAAACGAGATGAATCTAGAGTCCCTGATGATGGCTAAGCCCCCTGAGGCCCCTGTAGCAGGGGAGTGCTTTAGCTGTCTAATGCCTAGTTTTTTCTCAAAAAGGGCTATATCAAAAGATTTCATTTTGGTTTCTTGGATTAACATTATATCTGGTTTAGAATCAGAGATGTAGCGCTTTAAGATGCATTGTTTGTTAGGGGCATTCAGACTCCTAACATTCCAAGTTATGATTTTCATGGCTCTGTGGGGAAGAACTTCCCCTCCCCTGCATTAAAAAGAGTAGATATTTTAGACTGACCCTTGGCTTCTCTATCCTTTGATCTTAGTTCAGCAAGGGATCTCCTACCTCTTCTCTTATTGTGTTTAGCACAGTCAAGAGAGTCTTTGCTTCTATCAGAGCTGAGAATGCCTCGAATATTTGGGTTATCATTTTCTAAGTTATCTAATGCTACAAAGAGTTCATCTATTTCTAAGTTGACTCGAGTAACATCCACAAGATTTTTGACTAAGAAATCCCTTTGTCTTTCCAACTCCTCATCATCATAGATTTCATCAACCAATAGGTCCATGAGGTCATTTACTACTTCTTCCCCTACAAAATTGGCAATGGTTTTAACTTCCCTAGCCACTCAATCATTCTCAGATTCTACAATTGGATTAGAAACAGCCTTTAGAGATGGAGGGCAAACCTCTACCTCCTCAAAGCCCTCCATACTTGAGACTAGAGAGATTGGTTGACCCTGTAACGATGCCAATCTTGGATCTGGGGAAAGCCTATCTAGCTCTGCTGATTGCTCAAAGGCAATTTGTTCCATTAAAGGGGGAGACCCCAAGGGACTCAGCCTCTCTGGTGGAATGAGAGAGCTAGATGATGACAAAATTGTCAGGTCAAGCTGCTCTTTCAGGGGGATAACCTCATTGATTTCACCATCTTCCAGATCTCGATCCTCCAGAAGAGAGTCAATTGTAGGTGAATTTATAGTTAGTAGTGAAGGAAGAGGGGAGCGAGAGGGCTTAACAGGGGAGCTATGAGGATATAGGTTAGAGGTAAGATGATTAGGGTTAATATCAATCTTATAGCCCTCTAGGGTAAAACCCCCTCCTTCCACAAATCTGAATGGAGCGCCATTAGACTTGAGCAACGATATAGCGAAAGGTTTCTTGGAGGGGATCTTCCTTGGCATAGAATATTCGAAGGGACCATTATAAAAGGGTAATTCTAGGGTTAAACAAGATTTATCACATTTCAGAGTTATAGGCTCTAAAGATTTAATGTTAATATTCATTTTAACGATTAAGAGTTGGTTCAAGAAGCTTAGGGCTGATTTTTTGACTTCTACAAATTTACCTATTTTGTTGCCTATTATTCTTAAAAAGTCATTATTGCGCAATTCTACAGAGAATTTATCAAGTGAAATTGCTCTATTAACCATGCAGGAATTGAATTGAGATGGGAGAGAGAGAGGTTGCCATTCCCAGCAATCAAACCCTAGACCTTTAAATTTTAATATATCCTCATTAAGAAATGAATTTCTAAGATTTTGATTACCACATTCAATAGCTAAGAAATTATCAGGAAGGATGCCAAATCTTACCTAGTTATTGAAGGAGGATGACAACCAGTTAGCAATTTGTTCCGACGGGATCCCCCGGCCTTTCCACTGAGCAAAGATCATTCTATCGTTGCAATGCATTTGATACCTAGCCTGAGTATAATTATCAATTTCAATGACCAACTTGTTAGGAGTAGCTGGGGAATTTGAAGGTAGATCCAACATAGGGTGCTTAATTTCCTTAGAATTGTGATGGCCAGAGGTTTCCATCTGCTCTGATTTTTAGTTATATCCTTCCTTGCACAGATTTTGGACCACTGACTTTGAGCTTTTTGTGGTGGGTTTTCTTAACCCTAATTTTATTATGTTTGCCCATGATGCAACATCGTTTTGGGCTCGAGAGAATCTCTCCACACGAATGTATGGTGAATATGAAACACTGCCTTTGTTAGGATAACAATTGTCCAGAGAAGCCTTCAGGATGGTAAGAAATTCCTCTCTCTTCTGTGTTAAAGGATTTTCCTGTCTCTTTAATGGTGCTCTAGGGTTCCGTTGTGTCCTTCTCTAGACCGGGTTAGCTATCATAACTGAGGAAGATGCCAATTCACCTATATTTCTCTGGCCGTATGGTGGGCCCCTTGGAACCCCGACAACCCTTTTGCATATATCATTAAGCTGTAAATTAATCAAACTTGCTCCTGTAGCGCATGATTGAGAGGCATTCAGAGCTACAAATCTGTATGAGGTGCCCACAACATTTTTATGGACCTTATGTATATTTATTCCGCTTTGCCAATCACCATTATTCCTCCCCTACTTTCAAGGATGTTTTGAGGGTTTTGCAGAAATGAATCTGCTTTTCGCATATACATCTGCTATTCACATTTTCGCTTCGTTAAATAATATTTATTATTTACTTAATTCAATTTCCTATGTTTAAATAATTTCATTTAAATTATTTTAATTAATTAATTAAATTCCTCCAATTCCTCAAATTATAATTCCAATTAATTCCATCTAATTTCATTTCATTTTTCCCAAATTCTAATTCCAATTAATTTCATTTCCTCCAAATTCACATTTCACCAAATCTTAAATTCAATTAATTTCATGTGCATTTCAGCATTCGAAAGTCCAAATTGAAAATGAGAATCAAATTCAATTTCAAAATCCTACAACACATGCTAAAATTAGAACTGATTGATCAAACCAGTTATCTAATCAGTTAACTCAGTCAACTCAACAATCATCCTTTTTAAATCTCAATCACCTTTTTCTGACCAATACATCTAATCAGTCATCTCCCTAATCAATCCAGTCAACTAGCTAGTCAATTTAGTTTACTGATCAATCAATTGAGTTCACTAGCCAATCTATTTAGTTCACTCTCCAATCTATTGAGTTAACAAATCAATCAACTTTGTTAACTGATCAATCTAAATCAGTTATGTATCAATCAACACTTGAGTTCTATTTCTCACCCCACTTTGTGTTGAAAATTTATAAATTCAACCTCATTTTCTCAATTCAAGGGAGAATCACAATCTTCAAATCTATTGTCCATATTATGTAGGAAATCAGTGCAATACCTGAGAGCCACCTACATCAACAATAATAGAGAAGAGAAATGGAAGCCTTGCTATGTTAATTGAGGGAGTTTTAGATAGATCTTTCTTTCATTTCAATTGATTTTGCATCATTCCATTGTAATTTAGGAGTAATATTAATTAGATTAGAGTTGTGATTCGCTCTTTGATATCTGATTATGCAAATTACACTTATTTTACCCCTAGATACATTTGGTGAACCGGACGTGAAGCATGTCAATCTTCACTTTTTGTTTTGAATGATTTGTAGATCCGTACGTGCACAGGAATCCTCAGCTCACATTTGCATATACAAAAATTCACAATTGCTCATAACATTTCGCAATTGCTATCATAATACTTCGCAATTGCTCAGATATTGTACAACAATTGATAAAGCATCTCGCAATTGACTGAAAGGTTACAAAATTAAGAAAAAAATTGTCGCTTCTTTATTGCGTAATCTTGTGCACCTAACCCAGAAAAATCATTAAATTATGGAGATTTCATTTTTTTGTGCATAAAATGTATCTAATCCAATGACATGAAAGGTAACATTCAGAATTTCAGGTGCAAGAAGGGGAAAACAACATAGGAGAGAACAAAGAACATACCAAAGACTCTTAAAGGCAGAAAGGGAGCTTCGTGAGATTGAGGAAAAATAAGAGATTGCTCAGTATCATAGAAATATCCACTGCTTCTTAGCCAAGTACAAATTCTACAACGACATTGGTATGATGGCTCGGGTGGTGTGAGATAACATAATTGTTGAATAACTTCTCTATCTTCTGTCTTTTTCTGTTGTTTTTTTTTTAAATTCAAAACAATTTTTTTTAATTTTTTTTACTGATGAGCAATTGACCTTATATCAATTCGCAATTGATCAGTCATCACATTGCAATTGCTACAATAGTAATTCACATTTGATGGTATCAATTCGTAATTGATTTGATATCAATTCACATTTGCTCAGTAGTTAGGTTGCAATTGCTAGATTATATTTTTTTTGTTCTATTTTAATTTAGTTCTGGTTTTTATTAGAACTACTCTCTGTTTGTGAAAAGACAAAGCTCTGTAACTGAGAAAAATTAGGCTGGATAGCCCACCATGTGTCTACTAATGTTATTTTCTCTGCAGGGTTAGAATACAAAACTTCCTTTTGGTGCTCTTAAAAAAAAAAACTCAATTTCCTTTTATCTTTTCTCATACATTTCTATGAAGGATAAAACTGAACCTTATGCCTTTTTGGAGCAACATCTCCACTTAGAATAGAAAATCATTGCAATGAAAGGATAAAAATAACTTTTTTTTATGTGTCTACAAAGGGATAGGTATTATGCTCTCCCCTTCAATGGGTGATCAGAAAACCAGACTCTCTTCTTTTATGCTTTCAATAAGCTTTTGTACTTACATCCTTTAGAAGGCCTGCCCTCCTGAGTTGCCCTTAGGGTGCCATTAAGGTCGGTGAGAGGGGAACAACCTAAGTGGCAACAACTAAAGACAAGTAATCCAAGCCACTATAAATAAATGTGTATGTGATGAAAATCATATGCGACAAGTGTTACATGTTGTCACAACAACGTTATGTCTCCCCCAGTGCCTATAAGGTACGTTAAAATCTGTAGAGTGTAACCTCTAAAGACTGGGAGGCCTCCCTCAATGAAGTGTAAAATGTTGTTGATTGTGATCACTCGAACATAACGCTTTCTAAACACCTTAGGAATTAGAAGCCAAACCAAGTCAGTAACCAGACACTTGGATTATCATAGTGCAAGGGTGGGAAAGAATCTTCCCCCAAGACATCACCATATATCTCCCAAGATAACAGGCCAATTGAGGAGCAATCTTCTTTGGTCTAATTTCTAGAAAAAGGCAAAAAATGGGTGCACTATAGGGTGTGACAAGGTTGTTTGAGCTGACAGAGTATCAAGATGTGGGTTGTGATAATACTTGTGACCTTTTGACCTTAGCAGAATCTGCTTGATATGCTATCAAATTTCTCAAATACAATGAAAACAAAATGGGGTTTTGAAAAAGACTCCAACATTCATGAGAATTTGAAAAAGTTCTTTAAACAAGTATTCTTTCTGTGTTATTATTCTTTTTGATGTATTTGTTGTGTCCTTTGCTACATTTCACCAAACTCAAACATTTTAGAAAGTACCAAAAACAAAGTGGAATCTCAACCAGGTATAATAAAAAATATCAACAAGATCAAGTCCCTCAACAAAGTCAAGTGTCAACATCAAACCAAAACTTTTACAAAATTGAAAAGCATGGTATTCTCATGTGATCTTAAGTCCTAGACATCTAGTTCATGCATAAGTCCTTTAGTGTCATCATACTACACAATTTTTTTTGCACAAGTCCTCACATCACAAAAAGAGTAGTCTTCAACCAAGTTGCATCCACTCATATAGAATTCAGTATTGCATTAGAGTCTAAGGAACATATTTCAATACATGGGTCTGAAAGGAGATGGTGAATTTCCATTTGAGAAACCCAATCTTGGACAAAACAACGACCAATTAGCAATAATTGATAGTTTGGACAACCTTGCTTGGAAACTAAAATTTGATCGTGCTCAGTACGATATAGTTGAAACCATCATAGATAATGGGATCCGGAAATCTGTTTGTCTTGATGAAAAATTGAGGAAAAAGATAAAAAAGGCAGCTCAAAAGGAAGTCATTAGACAATTGGTTGAAAATACCATAGCAGAGTTTCTAAATCCTCATTAAAATTCTTCAAAGCAAAGTCTCAATCATTCTTAGGTGATGCATAGTCTACCTTAAAGTCTTCAACGTATGGGTCTAAAAGTAAACGATAAATTCTCATTTGAGAAACCCAATCTTGGGTCAAACAACGTTCAATTAGAAATAATTGATGGGTTAAACATACTAGCTGAGAAATTGATAGTTGATCAAGACCAATTCGACATAGTCCAAGTTGTCATAGATGAGGAAGTTCATAAGTCAGTACAAATTGACATAGACCTCAAAAATCAAATCAAAGAGGAGGTAGAATTTAAAGCATTTCGGCAATACGCTGAAGATCTTGTGTTTGAATTCTGAAATCCTTGATAGAAAATCTTTACTCATAGATTGCATTGTCTGCATTTTAGTCTTTAGAAAGTCTTAGAAGCATACCTAGCTACATTTAGTTGAGTCTTGCGTTCGCATTTTAGAGTCTCTTAAAGAGTCAAGATCACGTTGGAATAACATTCATGCCATTAATACACGCTCAAAAGGCGAAACATTAGACGGAGCCTAACAATGACCCTTCGATTAACCCAACATGGAATATGAACTTGCCCACAAATCAACAAACACCAGGTTGGAGACCCGCAACCTTATCAACAAACACAAACAAGATGCCTTCCATTGATGAAATACAACATAATTTGACAAAAGAAGAATTGGAAGCAGCCCAACAAGATCTTGCGACGCATATGATTCTCAACACTCTCATCAATAATGATAGAGACAAATATCTCATACTATTAGTCCAAAATGGGGCCAAATTACCTCCAAGGATGGACATTTTGGCTATATTGCTGCTAGGTGTGACATTGAATATTCCTCAAGTACCTATTGTTACATAGACTGAAGCAACACTTGCTACATCAACCCAGGGTGTATCTCAAAATACTCAAGCGACTACAACTTCAACATCGTCAACAGTTGCATCAACAAGTTCTAATGTTATATCTCAGACAATACCCAATTTAACAACATAAGCTACAATAGCTCAAAACCCTTCTTTGACAAGTATAACTCAACCTTCAGTTTCAGGTGGATCCACCTACAGTGGCCAAAATGTGAATCGGGGAATAACTAGCTCATCTCAGCCGAATGTCAATGCACAATTTGTATACTTTACACCACCTAGTGGGACTTATGGTACACAACTACATGGTCAGTCTACATTTCAACAAGCTCAAAGGTACTCCAATACTATCCCTTTTGTGGGAAACACTCATCAAGTAAATACACCATTGACACAAACAGAGATTCTAACTTAACAAATAGAGAAGCTTCAGAAACAAATGACCAGTATGCAAATAGTTAATGATAAAAAGAGCTATACAATGGAGGACCTCCGTCCATATCCTTTTGACAAAAAGTTATACATGCCACCTTTTCCCACGCATTTTGAAACTCCAAGGTTCGACAAATATAGAGGGAAAGGTGATCCTCAAGATGATGTTAGAGAATTCTTCACAACATGTATTGAGGTAGCTCACGATGATACATACTTAATGAAGTTATTTTCCAAAAGTCTTGGAGGGAAAACATTAGAATAGTTTTCACACCTCCCACCTAAGATTTCTTCATGGGGTGAACTGGCTTAGTTATTCATATCAAACTTTGCATTCAGTATAGATAATCCAGTTACCTTGATGGATTTATGTGCAACAGAGCAAAAGGAAGGAGAAACCTTCGCTACATTCTTACAAAGATGGAGAGATTTATACTGCAGATGTCTTAGTCACATCCCTGAAGCTGAGCAAGTAGACATTTTCAATGAAAATCTTGAACCTCCAATTAGGTATCCATTACAAATGCAATGCCTACTTTTTTTTTAAAGATATCACAGAAAAATACTTCAAATGTGAAAGAGGCCTATTAGAACAAGGGATACTGAAACACCACAAAGATAATGGGCCAAACACAAGTACAAACAATGAAAGGCCAAAATTTTGGCCTAGGAATAAGAATGTCACAAATGATGCAGTTGTTGATGCTTGTGTTGTAAACAGAGCTCAACCAGCACTATCTCTGCAAGGATCGGCTGATTTTACCAATAAGAATCAAACTCGGATAAACAACACCAATGCACTGCAGTCAAGCAATCCAAGACCACCAAGGGCAAGCATACCCAAAAGAAGCTTTACACCTCTTGATAAACCTATTGAATTAGCACTCAAAAAACTGATACAGAGCAATGCCATAACTTTACCAGAAGCTAGCCCATATGAACCAGGTGCATTCAAGCCCACTTGGTGGAATGACAATGATTTCTGTGAGTGTCACCGCAATAAGGGTCACAAGACAACAAGTTGCTATAAATTGAAAAACCTTATCCAAGATATCATTGATCAAGGTGACATTACTATGGATACCAATAAGGTACCAAACACAGATCATACCATTTTCAAGGATCCTTTCGTCAAACATGACAAAGGAAAGGCTTCTAGTTCCAATGCACAAAACAATATTGGCAACTATACCAATGTCACATTCGACTATGCCATAAACAAACTAAGTGCAGGAGATGAAATGGTGGCTACAATCACAATAAACCCCACAAACATAGATTGTGATGTCATCACTAGAAGATCAAAGGTCACATTACAAGGGGTACCTTCAAATCCCCCTTCAACAACTAGCGACTACAATATGGTGGATCAATTGAAGCGAACTCTAGTCCAAATTTCATTATTTGAGTTACTGTGCATCTCGTCGTCTCATAAGGCAATCCCGGACAAAGCCTTATAAGATTCAGTTGTTGCTAGAGATATTGATGAGAACACATTCCAATCCATGGTTGGAAACTTGGCAGCTTCAAAGGTCGCATTCACTGAACATGATGTACCTACAGACTGACCCATGCATAATGATCCCTTACACTTAGAAGCTTTGGTTCACTGAAAGAATGTTCGAAGAGTGCTTATAGATGGTGGAGCTGGCCCTAATATATGCACACTACATTTGACTGAAGCTTTGGGATATTCTGAACATTATATTAATTCTACCAAGAGAATGAAAATCAAATCCTATGATGATGAGGAACACCCTTCTAAGGGTGTGGTGACTTTACTAGTACAAGTGGGACTAGTTACATTAGACATCACCTTTCAAGTCCTAGACAGAGAATTGGGGTACAATATTATATTAGGTCGCCCATGGATACATAACTTTTCACCAATGTGTGAAGTTCCCATATAATGACATAGAGATCATTGTCCATGGTGACCCAAACCCTTTTCAACACTAATTATTTAAGGGCAAGCACATGCAATCAAGTACCAAACAATCAGGGAGCCCCACTTCACTTACAAATGGAATCATTATCAATCAGAGAAACAAAGAAAAATACACCAATGACATCTTCTTTGCAAATTAAGGAAGTTGGTTGTGGAGAATATTCTATTTCCTGTACCTCAAATGACAAACAATCATCTCTTTCTCCCAAGTCTTTTGGGAAGCGCCAAAACACAACAATGAAGAAAAATAAAGGAAAAGAGATAGTGAAGTACTCAGATTCATGCTCTTTCATTAGATGGGGAGACTTATAGGAAGAATCTCTAAGTGAAGATGTCAATCACTGGATATACAGAGAAGAAGATGACATGACTGCACCCAATTTACCTCTACATCAATATGGCAACGACTTCAAGATGTTACAAAAATACAGGTATGATGGCAACACAGGATTGGGACTACAAAAGCAAGGAAGATTAGAACCTGTTTTGCCACATGAAAACCCAAAGAATCAAGGTTTAGGATATAAACATGTACCACAAATAACAGAGGCCAGACAATGTACATTAGATATACTGAACAAGCCTAGGTTACCCTCAGAATACATACCTCATAATCAGTCACCAACAAGAGTATTTTCCTATTCATCTCAAAAAAGAAGGATAGCACCAACATCTCCTATTATGGAATCAAATGGTGAAGACATGAGGCAACTTCTACAAGAAACTAGCACAAAGTCATCTAGCAATACAGTACCTCAAACATCTGCACAAGCAAGTATGGTAGCAGATACAAGATTAACACCAACAAATGAACCAAATCCTTGGTTGTTGTCAATACGTTTTCCAAGGAAAACAACTCTAGCTCCTCCATTTGAGTTAGATGAAGAAAGACTGCAAAGACTGATACCAGGCTTAAGAAGGGTATCCACAATACAAAGAAGGTCCACTAATCAGCAACAAACTCAATTACAAGAACAAGTGGAGATGAGTGACACAGAATCAGAAAGTGAAACATACATAGAAAGTGTCATAGATTCTCATGACTATGAATTCCCATCTGATAATGAAGGGATCCCACCACCAATTTATGATTGGGACATATCAAGCCATAACCAAGTATGCATGGTATGAGGATCTTCTACGACAACAGGGAACAAAGACTTACCCCTTATACATCCATATTTGATTGACCGGGGGCAAAAAGGAAAGCCACAATTAGATTGGTTTCAAAATGATGAAGCCATAGCTGAATTATTTGGTGCAAGGGACAAACTCCCTTATGATGATCACAAGGTTGGCTTTGCAATATATCTAGACATAACTGCATATTTTCGAGAAGCAAGCTCCTCTCCTAATCAATACAATGATAATGAAGCATAAGACATTTCTCATAACATAATGGATGCTCTTCTTATTGATAAAGAACCGTCAACATTATTGGTAGAAGAAACTGAGGAAATCAACATTGGTGATGCTGAGAAAGTTCGTAATATTCACCTAACAAAGTCCCTAAATCCAATAGAAAAAGAGAAATTTGTCCAATTCTTTAAGAAAAGACCAATCAATTTTGCATGGTCTTATGTAGATATACCTGGATTAGGTCCTGAATTGGTCTTACATCATTTGCCATTATGATAGGGAGGCTCCTAGTTGCTCGAGTCATCTTGACTCATTCCAAGGCCTTTTCTCCTAGCCTAGTCTGGGAATACTCTTCTCTATTCCCCTAATCTACTCTAGGACCTCACTATCAAGGTTTGTTCTTCACTCCTCATGAATTCACTTTCGTAAATTCATCAGCTCATGAGACACCTTGCAGGGTTTCTCTGCCATAGTTTAATCTTATAACTCCTCTCGAGTTGTTTCTCAATCATCCTAGGATCTTCTCTCCATTTGATCCCATCTCCCCTTTTCTGAGGCTAATAGCCTAGACTCCCAAACAACCCTGCTTATGATTTCCCTTAGTCACTGGTACCTAGTCGGGCTATCATCAAGCTCGCATAGGGCCAGTCTGCTGAAACGATTGTTGCCATTCCTTGAAATCCCATCAATGGAACCCTATACCACATGTCTAGTTCTTCTTGACAACTTCCAATGGTCATGAGGATCCCACGATGGAGCTTCAAGATAGAGCCATGGCTATAATTACTTGTCACCAACAAGAAAAACAAGAAAACAAAACAACAATGCTATCTACAAAGTCGAACTTGGCACAATTAGAGAATTGAAACTCACACAATGCAGGAAAGAAACTTCTACACTATCTACATCACCATCTGAAAATTTAAGCCAAAATTAACAACAGAGAGGAAACCAGGAAATGATCTTTTTATTTATTATTCACAGAAAATCTGTCTTATGGAAAACTCCAAAATCCAACTGAACCCTTTACAGAATGCCCATTGGGTCTTATAGCTTCTGCACATGTTGTGCATCATCCCTAAACGAACGAGATGCACCCTCGACACAATCAGTTTCCTGCAGTAATTGTCCTTCAACCTCCAACCGGTCATTGGGTTAGCGCAATCGAAACACTTGGCTTCCGAAGAGTGGCATCAAACAAACTTAGGCCGCGATGAGCCCCGAAAATGTTTCATCGACGGCTTAGTTTTATCGATATCGAGCAAATGTAGGCCGCTTTTATCAACATCGAGCAAACTAAAGCCGCAGTGAGTCTCGAACAAGTTCCATCAATGGGTCAGTTTCATCGACGTCGAGCAAAATTAAGGCGGTTTCATTTACGACCTCCGGTAGTCACTTTTCTCTCGGGTCCGTGGGGTAGCTCGAACAAGTCATGTTGATCGCTAATGGTGGGCTCCACTACTGGTGGTCAAGGGAATATTTACAAAAAGAAGACACAAAGTGCTCCAAGTCGCTTTAAGTTTGAAATGCAGTCCTTGGCCAAAAATGAAAATTTGCAAAACTTAAAAGGGTATTTGTTCACCCTTAGGTGCTCCTACACCACATTACTACCAGGAGTAAAACCATACAAGCAGAAGCTCGGGAAGATGCACCCTCACATAGCCTTATTAGTCAAAATGGAGCTACAAAAATTGTTAGATGTGGGTTTCATTAGGCCCATAGACTATGTTGAATGGATTTCAAATCTAGTCCCAGTATCCAAGCATACTGAAGGTATCGGGATCTGCACCGACTTTAGAGATCTCAACAAGGCTTGCCCAAAAGATGACTTTCCACTCCCTAACATAGACATGATAGTGGACTTGATAGTTGGAAATGAAATGCTATCACTCATGGATGGTTTTTCTGGTTTTAATCAAATCAAAATTGCACCAGAAGACCAACCTAAAACATCATTTACTTGTCCATGCAGAACATATTGTTGGAATGTAATGTCATTTGGCCTTAAAAATGCATGTGCCACTTATCAAACGGCAATGACCACCTTATTCCATGACATGATACACACCGTCATGGAGGACTATGTAGATGATTTTATAGCAAAATCCAACACAAGGGATAGTCATCTAGACATATTGGCTAAGATCTTTAATAGACTTGAGAAATACAATGTAAGACTCAATCCAAAAAAATGTGTCTTCAGAGTAACGTTCGACAAACTCTTGGGATTCATTGTATCCAATCGCGACATTGAGATAGATCCAGAGAAAGTGAAATCTATTTTAGACATGCCATCACCTACTACCCTCAAGCAACTCAGAAGTCTGCAAGGCAGATTATAGTCCATAAGGTGTTTCATTGTCCAATTGGCAAAAAAGTGCAACCCATTTCAACATCTTTTAAAGAAAGGTGTCACATTCAAATGGACACAACAATGCCAAGAGGCGTTCAAGACACTAAAAGAATATATTTTGTCCACGCCGATCATGGTTCCACCCGTGCATTGGAAACAATTACTCTTGTATATAGTTGTAACAAAATCCTCCTTAGGTGCTCTCCTAGCACATCATGATGAACAAGGAAAAGAGAGAGTTGTCTACTACATTAGTAGAACACTCATTGGTTATGAACTTAGCTACACACCAATGGAAAGAGCATGTCTTGCAGTAGTTTTTGCATCACAAAAACTGAGACACTATATGTTGAGTCATAAAGTCTAGCTCATTGCACAATTTGATCCACTCAAGCACCTGATGAATAGATCAACACTAACCAGAAGACTTGCAAAGTGGGTTATGATACAATGAATTTGACATTGAATATGCCAATAGAAAAGCCATAAAAGGACAAATCATAGAAAATCAACTTGCAGAAGCACCCCTATAAGACAGTCATCCAATGGTGGTGGATTTTCCAGATGAATAAGTATCTACAATATCAACAAAAACAAACTGGAAACTATTTTTTGATGGGTCTCACACAAATCATGGAGAAGGAGCAGGAATTATGTTCATAACTCCTCAAGGAGATTCAATTCCCAAATCATTCAGGATTAGCTTCCCTTGCACCAATAACATTGTTGAATATGAAGCCCTGATGGTAGGACTACACACTGCACTACAATGGAAGATCATGGACATACAAGTCTTTGGAGACTCGCAACTTATTATTAATCAAGTCAATGATGATTACTGTAGTACCCCTACCGTAATCGATCTCTAACCTTGGTTTAATCTTGATTAGTTTATCGTGATATTGTGATTATAATCAGATGTTGATTTTACGCATAGCTATTGATGTGGTTTTCTCACTAGTTTTATGCTAGTTGTTTAGTGTTCTTATTTCATGGTATTCATCGAGCTAACGCATTCATTAAGTTATTATATATGTATGCATGTATGATCGTTGGTTGCAGGAGATTTCAGGTACGAAGTCGCATGAGTGTGAGGTTCGTCGTCACCTGGTTTTGCAGGTTTGAGCATACCTTTTTAATCCTTAGAGTTGGATTAGGTGGTCGTAAGACCTTAGTCGGCCATTAGTCGTGCTCAAGTGAGCATCGTCAGTCGTCGTCGGTGATCCCTGTTTGTTGGGTTTGCGAGTCGTCTGTTTGGTTGACTTTCTCGATTTGCGTGCTTGGTGTGCATGATTAAATTGATTAATTAGTCCTTAGTAAATTCTTGATTAAAATATGCATTTGTGCATTGATGATTAATGGATTTAATTAATCGGGTATTCGTTATGCGATTTTCGTTGTTAATAAATTGCCTATTTTAAACTGGAAGCAAATTTGATTTAATGTCTGATTTTGAATATTAATGCATTTATATATGCTGTTGAAAAAGGAAAGCTTTGTATTTTATCGCAATGGATTAATTGTATTCTGTGGCTTCTGAATTTCGAAAGGTTAAATTTAATTGATTGAAGAAATCGATTTTTTGAATTAAAGAGCAAGCTAAATTGTTGTTATAGTTGAAAAAGTATTAAATTTGGAGAATTATTTTGTAAATAAAATTTTTATTCCAAAAATGGAATTTTTGGGTCAACTCTGCCATATAACCCAAATTTGGGGAAATTTGGAGGGATGGACAAATTTGGAGAAGATGTTGGTTGGGAAGAAATTTTGGAGGTTTTGGGAAGAAACGATGCTGGATCTGGCAGGTGGGCTCTCCCTCAGCCATACCAGGATTGCGAATTAAGGTAGGATTCTAAACTGGTTATTGGAAATCAATTTGATTGTTCATATGAATTTGGCTGGAAATTTTAATGGAGGTGTGTATTTTTCCTCCTTGCTGTTGAGTGGTTGAAACCCCATTGTGTTTGGAAAATTGGAATTTTTATCAAATCCCTCTGCTGGGCGTTTATGGTAATTTTCGGACTGTGTATTTTGTTATAAAAAAAAACATTAATTGTCTCACCCCCCCCCCACCCCTGTGCTTTTTTATCTATTTGCCGAACTGTGTGTTCCCATTTTTTTTAAAGTTAAAACGTATTGGGTTTTATGGACTGGGCGTTTAATTGTTTTGGGGCGAACTGGTTGTTGGGGTTTTGTTTTTGTAAAACCATTGTTTGGGGTTGGAGGGCGGGGAGCGGAGCTCCCCCGCTCCTCCTCCCCTTCTCCCCCCCCGCACATCTCCCCTTTCTACCGCTCGCTCCCCCTGTCATCGCCCCCGCTCGCCTGCGTTAGAAGCCACGGCCGCGGCACTGCGGTGGCCGCAGGTCCGCGGTGGCCGCAGGGCGCCGCGGAGCCTGCGGGCACCGCAGTGGCGCCGCCGCCCGGGGGTTGACCTGCAGCGGCTAGGGTTCGGGCACGGCGCCCTCGCCCTAACTTTAAACGCATTTTTGTTTTATTTAAAACATAGATTATTAAATGCGTTGGTTTTTATAAAAAGGAACTTAGTTTTAATTAAATGCATTTCTTTGTTTAAACGTAGTTTGTTTTAAACAATGTTTGAAATGCGGTTACAATGAAATTTTTAGTTTTTAAAAAAAAAGGAAAAGAAAAACATATGATATCTTATGTCATTTTAATGAAAGATATTTTAATGTTAAATGTTATTTAGCTCCCTAATTATGAATGAGGTAGCAGTAATCTGGAAAGGTTGATTGGATATTGATTTACGTTATAAAGGAGTTTATAGGCTAATTGTTGTCAACGCCATTTCGGGGCGTATGCCTTCTTCCTAATCAAGTTCTTCAGCTGTTATTTCGCAATTGAATATTGTGTTTTTTTATTCTTATCATTTGAGTAATTGAAAAGTGGTGAAACCTTTATCGTTGGGCACTAGAAATTTAAATGATATACTTTGGAAATGATTAGCTTCTTTAGATTCTCTTTCTACATTTTTATTTCCGAAATCCATATTACGTAACTGGAATTGAAATTACGAAACTGTAGAAGTTGGTTTTAGACCAGTGTGTTAATGATGTGTTGGTTGGAGATTAAATACCTTGTTTAATTGATTAAATGGTTGTTTGAGTTTAATTGGTATGAATTTGGTTTAAGAACTCATTATGGCGTAATTTGCCTGTTCGATGCTTTGAAACTTAGGAGTTAGAAAACCAAGAACAACTCATCCCTTGATGAGGTAGATAACTGTAACCTGTTTTTAGATCTTGTAGAAAACTTGATCGATTTTAATGCTTAAAACAATTTGAGAAAATATTGTCTTTTCTGATTATTGCCTTGCGAGTTTAATTTCTGTAATCGCCTTTAATTATGAAATGGCAAGATTGCTTTGTTTAGTAGGACCCTGTCGTTTGAATTGACTTGGTGTACCTGTTTCAGTCCTCGAATGTTGAGTTGACTATGGTATTGTGATGTTGACTTAGTTGGTTATATCCTCTTTGAGTGAGTCGAATAATGATTCGTGGTTAACCTTAGTTGTTAGGTCTCTAGTTAGAGCACCGTCAGTAAGTGATTACTCTTGAGTCATGTTTGACCTGATGATTGTATCTTCTTGAACTCCGTTCGTCTTACCATGTGTATTCCGTGGTTTGAGTTCGTCTGAGTTAGTCTAGTGTCGTATGGGAAAGTGGCTTTCGATTGGGGGCCGCGCCCAAAGTGGCTGCTGGGTAACCCATCGAAAGTGAGTCTAATAAGTGATAACCTAAGTAGATTAGAAAATAATCTCTAAATAAGATAATGTGCCTCACACATGGGACGAATGCTATCATAGATTCGACATGTTGTGAGAAGGCCTGAAATGGCAAACCATCTTCCTTGTCTTCACGAGAGGATGTGTGGGTCCACATGAGGCTTGGATGGGCCGGAAGTTCGGATTAGGTTGCCAGGGTTACCAGTGTATGGGCCGGGACCTATGAAGACTTGCCATGGTATCCATACCAGGTTGTGTGATGACACTTGTCCCTACGTTCGCTAGTGTGTTGTCGTTTGTCCTGTTTGAGTGCCTTTGTGAGTCGTCCTTTGTCTCTGCCCTTGTGAGTGTCGGTTTCATGTTAGACCCTTGGGTGGTGATGGTTCAGTTTTATGGATGCTCTTTTGGACCTCTTATTGGTAGCTTTGATTATGCTCAGCTGGATCCTGTTCTTTGTAAGGATCGTTTATGTATTATTGACCGTTGTGGTCGTTGTATATTGCTTATGTATCGCCTTGATGGCTGGATTGTATGGTGTAACCTCTTGTACTCTTAACCCGTTATTATTTATCAGAGGGGGTCTTGCAGTTGAGCAGACCCGGAGATGTAGCCCTTTAGGGGTGAACTCCGAGATCATTATGGTGTTATGTGGTGTATTCTCTCATGTTTCCTTTATTCAGCTTTATCATGTATGTTTAGCTTATGTTAGAATGGTTAAGTGGATAAATCGAAATTAACTTTAAATGCTTATATTCAATTCTATCTTGAATGCCATGTTGTTCGAATGCATAATTGGTTGGGATGCGATTTATCGTAAATGTATGTGTGTAATCGTCCTTTAAATGCATTAAGTTGGAATATGGAAAGAATGTAACTTAGAGTAATGAATTATACTCAGTTGATGTTAAGTAATTTAAATATGCTTGGAAAGATCTCTTATGTTATGATGAAATCCTAGTGTATTAGAATGTTCGATGTGTGATTTGTAATTTTAAATGAAAAGCTTGAATGAGGAATCATGAATGGATCTTAATGATGAATCTTTGTTGTGATTTATATTTCCGTCCTTTGAAGGAAGTTTATCCTGTTTATGAAATTATCTCGTTATTAAGATATTCAGCGTAATGGATGGATTGTGTGAGTTAAATGAATTGTGGAATTTAAGTAATCTCGTTGGGAAACTCTTTAGGAGTTAGTTGAAGTCTTCCGCTATGTAATCTGAATCTTTGATAGCTTGTTGCATCTTATGTGTTGTAACTTTAAAAATAAAAATAAAAAAATTTGCACTCTATTCTTGTAATTTTGGCTTATCCCTTCGGGGTTTCCTGGCGGGGCATTACAATTACAATACAAAAGATGATAAGCTAACATTGTACAAACAATTGGTGGAAGAATACAAGCAACACTTCACCAATGTAACATTTGAACAAATACCAAAGGTGCAAAACAAGGCAACAGATGCAATAGCAACAGTAGGTTCTCTCTTGGATATGCCAAACGATGGAACTCACTTTGAATTTCAAGTGGAACAACTCATTGTCCCAGCTTATGAAATATCATCCACTGAATATGTATGTATGATAATAGGACATGAGTCCCCATGGTACAGAGATATATGCATACCTTCATGATCAATATATACCTCCCAATCTTTGACAAAATCAAAGGAAGGCACTCATCCAACAATCATCAAAACATTCAATTATTGTTGACACTTTGTATAGAAAAAGTGTAAATGACACCTTACTTAGATGCTTTAATGTCAAGGAGGCGCAAATCGCCCTGAAAGAAGTCCATGATGGCATATGTGGGGCACATTCTTTTGGACCTACTCTAGCAAAAACATTGTTGTGAACATGTTATTATTGGCCTACAATAGACAATGACGCTTACAAGTATGTCCAAAGATGCAAGCAATGCCAAAAGCATGGCAACCTGATTCATGCACTTGCTCAAGATCTTCAGCCAATAACATCACCATGGCCATTTTCACAGTGGGGATTAGATCTTGTAGGGAAAATAAACCCTACCTCCTGCAACAGACATAAGTTTATCCTCACAGCAACATAATACTTCACAAAATGGGTTGAAGCAATCCCGATGACCTTCACAACAGGAAAGTAAATAGCTAAATTCATTTTGAATTATATTATTTACAGATATGGAGTGCCCATGTGCATTGTAACTGATAACACATGACCCTTCAAAAATCAAGAAGTGAGTGAACTTAGTGAACAATTTCACATCCAACAACGTTTTGCAACACCCTACTATCCCCAAAGCAATGGTCAAGTTGAGGCAACAAACACAACTATTTTAAAAATTTTAAAGAAAGTTGTCAACGACAGTGGACAAGATTGGCATCTCCAATAAAATCCGGTTCTTTGGGCCTATCGAACTAGTGTCTACACAACAACTGATACCACATCGTACTCTTTGGTTTATGGTTCAGAAGCTATTTTGCCTATCGAGGTAGAATTGCCATCACTAAGGATCTCTCTGAAAAATATTATCTCAGAAGAAGACTATAGAGTAGCACGTTTGCAAAAACTCAAATTCCTAGACGAAAAATGACAAAGTGCTTTGAATCATTTTCAAGGATATCAAAACAAAATGAGAAGAAGCTACAACAAAAGAGTTAACCCATTTTGCTTCGAAATAGGAGACATCATTGTTAAAGAAAATCAAAGAAACCTCGTTGAACGCAAAAAACCAGGAAAATTTGAGCCTAACTGGTCAGGTCCTTTTGTCATAATGAAAGTAATTGGAAACGACGCTTATCATTTGTAAACAATGGAGGGAGATCCACTCCCTAATCCCATTAACAACATGCACCTAAAAAGATATTAAATCTAAGGGTGGGTTCATTTCAATTTTTAGTACTGCATTTGCATATCTTCATTTCAGAGTACATCATAGTTGCTTGCAAATCACCATTGCACAACATATAGTTGCATATCATTATTGCTTTCTCATATAGTGGCATCAATAAATCAAGGAGATTGTCCGAATCATTCACATGTCTGCACTGAAAGGAACGAAGGTTGTCTCATTTCCTAGATACTTCTTCATGAAGTCTTTAGGAGGCCTTCAGTCATTCATCTTCAAAGTCACCTTGTGATTAAGCTTTATCCTTGGTTGGGTAGAAGTTTCAATATCAAGTCTCGTTACCCAAAATCTATCAATTGCTATATCTCACACATTAATCAAAAGCTCTAAGTCATTACAAATACTTAGTTGGTTACGTGGCCAACGAAAAATCCAATATTCTGCTTCAGTGTCGTTGTAGTTGGGATACCCAAGTAGGTTTCATTACTTACAAGTCAAGGCAAGAAAAAGAAAAAGAAAATGTTGTACCAATATCCATTGCAAGGCAAAATTAAAAAAATAATGATATATAACTAAAATATCATGCATACAAGTGCGTCAATAAAAGCTTGACTATGTGAACATGCAAGTAACTCCATCAAGGCTATGGACGTCTGCTAGCAATGGAGCAATATTTAAGAGATTACAATGCATAACCTCGTTGGAACCCTAAAAGCTTGCTGGTAGCGAGGCTCTATCCAGGATGCTTTTGAAGTCAGAATAACTCATGTAGCTAGCCACATATGATTCCAAGGATATTTGATGGTTATAAGAGCCATAATGAATCCAAATGCACACAAATGGGTAAAAGAAGATCAGAGTTTCAAGAATTGATGGAGAAGTTTTCCACGCCTCCATTCATAAATCTTGGTTACATAGTGTATTAGGTTGGATGGTCTAAGATTTCTTGAGAACGGATTGAACTCCTATCTCTGAAATGTTTCACACCTTCAATTCAATCAGTACATGTCAAAATGAAGAAAACACACAATCATCCTTGTTCGAATAGAAACTGCATCTTCATCTTGCATACTACATTAGTATACCTCGTCAAAATTCATTGTCTCCACATACATATTGCATATCATCATATAGGGTTGCATACTTGGGGGCATGATTGAAAAAACCCTAAAAATTAGATAAAGTCATGAAAAAACCCTAAAAATTAGATAATGTCATGAAAAAACCCTAAAAATCAGATAAAGTCATGAAAAATTTCTAAAAATTCAGATAAAGTCATGAAAAAATACAAAACATTCAGACAAAGTCATGGAAAAACCCTAAAAATCATATAAAGTAATGAAAAAATTCTAAACATTCAGATTAAGTCATGAAAAAATACAAAACATTCAGACAAAGTCATGAAAAAATAAAAAATTCAGATAAAGTCATGAAAAAATTCTAAACATTCAGATAAAGTCATGAAAAAATAAAAAACATTCAGAAAAATTTATGAAAAAATAAAAAAATCAGTCAAGAAAAAATTCTAAAAATCTGGAAAAAGTCCTGAAAAAAAAACATCAAAAAATATTAAAAAAATCAATCCAAAAATATTCAAATATCAATTAAAAACTTGCAATAAATTGTCTCCCAAGAATCCAACACCCTAACAGATATCTAGCAAACACTTCACACGAAGTTAAACAGAGGATATAACTATCTTGTCAAAACGTCTGCAATCAAGCTAATCAATTGTCTAATCTATCGAATCACTATCAAACTATCAACGTGATCAACATCTTGTCTCAAACAAAATCGGTACACTCAAAACCAGATAGGTCAGTCTTAAGCGTGATCCAAAACTTCTGAAACTAGACATTATCAAAATCACATCAAACATATTAAAGCAAAGACACAGTCAGCCCAACTGCTGAGTTTTGTCTATTTTGGTTGACTTTTTTTATCAAATTAGTGAAGATCATTGCTTTTAGCTACTCCAGGATGTCCAAAAAGTGACTAGAGGAGCCGTGTTGGGCATGATCCTTTTTCTGTGTTTGTTGTTTCAGGTTTGAACAAGTTCTAGGGTAATTTCTCTAGTGGGTGTCTGTGATAGGAGCATTCAGCTTATGGATGCCACACATACCTCGACCCCTAGCGTAATTCCCAGAATGGAGGGTTCATTCCTTGTCTGCTATGTGTTTTTTTATTTGCAATGAGATATCTATACATCTTGGTTCCTCATACCCTGGTGTAATAAGCTCCATTGTTAAATAATAAGGCTCAATGATAATAATGTATTGCACTACGAATAAAACAATGAAGACTTTCTCGTCAAAATTCTATCAAATAGTTTCTATCATATCCACTTCTGGAATAAATAAAGGTTGATTCGATTGACTTATCATTTCATATCATTCCTTCTAATCTATTATCTATCTAACAACTAACAATTCTTCCAAATTCACGATTTTCAACACCTATTTTGACACAACAAAAAAGTTAAAATCGCATTTTCAAATAAATCATTTCACATAAAGTTGCATTAGTCCATTGCATTATCACAAGCATTTCATCAATATTCACATATACAATCATAGATCACAAAATAAAGAAACATCATTGCATTACCAAGTAAGCATAAGCATAAAAACAACAAAGAAGCATTAGACCATGAAGTTCATCATCAAATAGCTTATCAAGAATGCATATCATATATCTAATAAAAATGTGTCAAAATACATCGTATCTATGATACAACATCAATAACAAAACTCTCAACCTATGTTGCCTCTATCAGTAGGTGCATCTTGCCTAACTCCAATCTATCCTGATGATGCCTTAGGTGGACCCATCACTCCTCCACTGCTAGTTTGTCGAGAGATAGACCGACTCGATCTCCTCCCCATGAAAGAACTAAAACTAAGCTCCCTCTAACCCTCGGGAATGGCTCTCTCATAAGCTTGCCTATAGTAAATATCCTCCTATGCAAAAACAAAATATCTATCTGCCTGGCTGTATGCCTTTATCATCGGTCCAAATAACTAATAGTATGCATCCATGGTGATCTAAGCTCTCCTAACTACCTCATCCCTCTCTCTGTAGTCGATCTCTCTCTGCGACTATCTGATCCCTCTTTGTAGTCAACTCCTCCATCACCCACTGATACTGATATCTATCCTCCATCTGTCGCTACCGCAAAGTAGCAACCAAGTCCTCTAAACTCCTAACCCAATCTCTCAATCCCTCCTCATCTCCTCTCTCTCCACCTCCTGAATCTGTATCCCAGGGCATGTCAACGTCATGTCCATTGTCCCCACCCTCATCCCCATTGTTGCTTGATGATCCTAATGCTGACTCATCGCCCTCACTGTCACTCCTATCAGAACTACTCATAGATGCAGTCTCTCCACTAATATCCACATCCTCCTCTCCACTCTCTACCTGCTCTACAACCATTGCTATCAAATCTATCCCACCTCCATCTCTCCCTCCATCTCTCCCCCCACCTCTCCCTCTCCCCTGGGGACCCTTGCCATGTCTAATCTGTTGAGCAGCAATCAAAACTGGCAGATCTGTCAAAGGTATGGGCCTGTGCTATATCCACCATACACTATATTGTGTTGTGGTCCTTGGATCCGCTACACCAACTCCTCATCCCCACTGAACAGGAGCAAGAGCATCAAACTCAACAATAGCTACATGAGGTTGCACGCAAGTACCACAATCACCAACCTCTTGAGTAGTGCGACCAAAATAATTTGTCACATCTGAAATACCCTGTATCTTCCCAAACTGTAGAAGTACACGACTAGGTTGATGTATATCAATAACCCTATGACCACCCACATCTCGACCAGTAAGATATCTTTGTTGTCGACAAAAAGGAAGATTTTGGGAATCATCAACCCAACTGGGGCAAGTGAGATAGGGTCTCCATGAGAAATACTGTAAGATATCAATCTGGTGACGCCAATACAAGATAGTACCCAACGCCCTATGTCTCACACTAGCTGTGTACCTATAAGCATATGGTTTCTCTGGCTCTAAATCAACATGTAACGCATGACGAAATATAGCTATGTGCTCCCAAGCCCACATCTGGAGCAAAGTAAAGCCACATCCAACTGATTTCTGCCGCAAGTAAACAATCCCATGCATTTGATGATATAAAGTGGCAAGAAGATAGGGACCCCAAGCAAACACCCGTCTATCAATAATCAGATCATGCATGACTCATTCCCATCCAATAGGGAAACCATGGGTACGTCTATCAGGGATCAATAATCCAACAACAATGCAAGCAATAACAATGGTGAGATCATCATAATAAAAATCATCCCAATGAATCTCATAACAACCACGAATATGGAGATCCTCCTCCGAACACTCAAACAGTGCACACAAAGCAGATACACAATCACGACGATCAAAAGTAACTCGTGTACCAAATATCAGAATGTGTAAGATACACCACACATCCTCAAGTGTGATGGATGCCTCACCGGTCGACAGATGAAAAGAACATGTCTCTGAATGCCACCACTAAATCAAAGCAATAACCATGGCCCTGTTGGTCGTAACCTCAGGCAAATGTGCTATGTGATACAATCGAACATGCTGCAACAAAGCAGTATCCTCTGCATCCAACTCATGATGTCGATCAAGATCATCTGGCCTTGTCTGTCTAGCAAGCAATACTGGACAATGCTCTTGCATTTGGAAAACAAAAAAAATGAATTAGTTACATCTTTGCATTGTTAGGATGCATAAATAAGTGCCTATCATCATCAATTGTGAATTGATTTAAACAATTGTGAATGAAAACTTTCAAATGCAAATTGATTTAAACACTTATAAATCAAAACTATCAAATGCGAAATGATTTAAGCAATTGTGAATCAAAACTATCAAATGTGAATTGATTTAAACAAGTGGGAATCACGAAATTCAAATGCGCAATTAAAAATCAATTGTGAAGCATAAAAAGAAAATGCAAAAAAATCGACAGTCAACTGCGAAATGCATGAAAGTTGACCTATCAAAGATCATGCAAAAATTGGAAAAAATAGATGAAAAAAGGGCATAAATTTTGACAACTCACCATACCACTAGTGTCGGGAGGTCTCTAATACGTCCACACTCGCTCGGAAAAATGCAGTCTCGCTCTGTGACCCGCCATTTCACTCCAAGGATGTTGAAAGCATTGTAATCTCTAAGGAATTCTTACAAAGCAAGTCAGTGCAAATGAGCTCAAATCCATACCAATTTTTAATTTATATCTCACAATTAGGGTTTTTTTCCACCCTAATGGTTGCGGACCCCTCCAACTTCAACGCAGTTGTAGACATACCAAACGAGATCAAAACCTTACCAAACTGCACATTGTCACTATCTACCACATTTCCAAAAAAATGGTCTTCATTCCACAATTTTTCAACCACTTTTTCCGAGGGGGCATATTTATACCCTATGTCATCGGGGCATACTGGGGCAAATTTTTTTTGTTTTCTTTGAAACAATGTCATTTCGCCATTGTGTCAAAGAGGGACAAATGTAGACACCTAAACATATCTCATCGATCTTACACTAATTATTCGTCTATTTAATTAAGTAATCTTTTAAATTTTATAATTAAACTAACCTATTCTTCTAATCAATTAAAATCATTATTAATTGTCCAAACTTCTACATCATTCTAATTAATTAACCCTATCTCAATTATTAATTAAATATCAATTATTTAATTAATTGCAAACTTTTCTTTAGTTAAATAATCTTTATTATTTAACTAATTTGATTTCCTATGTTTAAATAATTTTTTTAAAATTATTTAAATTAAATAATTAAATTCCTCCAATTCCCCAAATTATAATTCCAATTAATTTCATCTAATTTCATTTCAGTTTTCCTAAATTCTAATTCCAATTAATTTCACGTGCATTTCAGCATTCGAAAGTCCAAATTCAAATCCAAATTAAAAATGAGAATCAAATTCAATTTCAAAATCCTACAACACATGCTAAAATCAAAATTGATTGATCAAATCAATTATCTAATCAGTTAACTCAGTTAACTTATCAATCATCTTTTTTAACTCTCAATCACCTTTTTCTGGCTAATCCATCTAATCAATCATCTCCCTAATCAATCCAGTCAACTAGCTAGTCAATTCAGTCTACTGATCAATCAATTGGGTTCACTAGCCAATCTATTTAGTTCACTCTCCAATATATTGAGTTAACAAATCAATCAGCTCTGTTAACTGATCAATCTAAATCAGTTATCTATCAATCAACATTTGAGTTCTGTTTCTCACCCCCTTTGTGTTGAAAATCTATAAATTCAACCTTATTTTCTCAATTCAAGGGAGAATCACAGTCTTCAAATCTATTGTCCATCTTATACAGGAAATCAATGCAATACTTAAGAGCCACCTACATCAACAATAATGGAGAAGAGCAATGGAAGCCTTGCTATGCCAATTGAGGGAGTTTTAGATAGATCTTTCTTTCATTTCGATTGATTTTTCATTATTCCATTGTAATTTAGGAGTGATATTAATTATATTAGAGTTGTGATTCACTCTTTGATATCTGATTATGCAATTTACACTTATTTTCCCCCTAGATACACCTCTACTTTAGAATCTTGTGTTTTTCTTATCATGGTTTGTATCGAGTCGCGATATTAGTTGTGTTTGTTGAATTGCTATTTGAATGTTTGTATTGCATTATGATTCATGAATCCTATGCTCTGGAATCCAAGACATCTGTATCTTGAATATGGAAGTTGTTATGCTTGGAATTTGTGATTATGGGTCCGTATCTATGGATCTGTATCACCCTTGTTTTGTTTCAGTAATTGAAGCGTGTGTAGGAAGCATGTAGAAGATCAGTAAAGCCCGACTTGGTTACCCTATTTTTCGTCAAGGATTAATTGGGTAATGTGTTGATCCGAGCAATGTTTTATTGTATAAACCTTTTGTGTTTGGTCGACATATTATCTCGATGTATGTGCTTACCAATATATGTCTGTATGTATGTATGTGGATGTGTGAGAGTGAGAAGTAGGAGTGTGTGTGGCATTCAAGCGAAGTAAGAAGACATATGAACAAAGCGTATGCGGGTAGTGTGTAGTGTGAATAGTGGAGTATGATGTATGTGTAAGAGCGAAGGTGTATGTGGAAAGTGCAAGTGTAGTTACAATGTTGCAATAATTCCTTACCAGATCTATTGCAAGCAATTGGATTGATAGATTGAAGATAGTGTTGTATTAATCCCTTACCGGATCTACTACAAGCAGTTGGATTGACAAATTGAAGATAATCTTGCAGTAATCCCTTGCCAGATCTGTTGTAGGCAGTTGTGGACAGGTTGGAAAAATCCCTTATCGAATCAGTTGTGAGTTGTTGTTATATTAACTGAGCTTATCTTGGAATTGACCTCATGCAATTGGAGATGCAATTTTCTTCAATTCACTTATTTCTATTAGAGTGAGCATTCTAGCAGTGAGACGCATTGTAATCAAGCAGTGAGCCACCCTTTTTGTAAACACCATATAACTAGTTATATTATCTTGAGAGTTAACCCTCCCCATGGTTTTTCCCATTTGGGTTTTCCACGTATAAAATCTGGTGTTTATCTTGTGATTATGTTTTTCATTTATTCTTCATTTCTTGATTCATATAGATGAGATTAATTGTTAAGGTTAAAATATCAATAAAAGTTGTAGTATTGTTGTGAGAATACTGATTCACCCCCCTCTCAGTATTTTGGTTCATTCAACCATTCAACAAGGGGAAGGAGATCAAGGATACACACCTTCACAATTGCTAGGATAGGGGATTCTTGATGAAGGATTGCACACTTTCAACACCAAGGTGAGATCATTTAAAAGATATATGCTTGCAAGGAAGGAAGTAGTCATAATCAAGGATACACATCTCCAAGAAAGGATAAAATCCTCATGAAGGACAAATAATTCTATGCAAGAAAGGAAAATCATTATTAAAGATGCAACTCAACAAAGGGAAAGTGGATCTTAATGAAGGATAGACGTTTGAAAACTATTATTGCCCCTACTATAGAAACAAGAATAATGAGGCTATTATGTTACTATCCAAATATGATTGCACATGAAATTGTACCACCATGAATGACAATGAGCCCCCAAAGGTAAGCTACTAATGTCACATAGTGAGGAGCAATATAATAGAAAATGACTGTTATCTAGAAGGGACAACATAAAGGTGCCACTTATTGTCACTTGTCATTTGAATGATACCATAACAGATAAGTGTAGACACCTAAATTTGAATAATCTAATTAATTGAATTTAGCTGTCCCAAATGCTTTTAAATTAAATGATCAAAATATTTAATTAATCAGTGTTCCCCCTTCTAGCTAATTAATTTTACTAATTATGCTATAGTCTTCTTTTAATTAATTATTTGACAACCATAAATCATCTAATTGTAATGTGAAAAATTAGGGTTTCCACCATTAGATGTATGAAAATCGCTATTTTTTACTTGGTACCATTACATTAGGGAAATATAGGAATTACATAGATCTAAACCTAAGGGGTCTGAAAGCTGATCTAATTTCAGGGGTTTGTTAGATGATCCTCTTATTTCGCTTAAGTTGAATTGAATTATTGAATTTGCTGAAATTAGTGTAAATGTGCTACAAATTGATGTAAAAATGCATAAAAAGTAAGCTACGGTTGTCGAATCGAGCCATGAACCCGGATCTGAGGATTTTAAGAGGAATCAAATTTGTTCCCAAAAGGAGCTCTTCATTTGTCAGGACTGGTATGATGGTCGCTCTGGTCCTCCTTACTTTTCACACTCCAATGGAGGATCGATTTGTCTCTGCAAATAAAGATTATCCCAAAGATCACAGCTTTGTACTTATTCTTATGCACACTAAAGAAGGAAAATAGGTTGGGAATAGGTGTTTGCCTTAGGTCAAACCCTGATTTTGGAATTAACCATGAAATAGAAATGAAATCTGATTGAATTGCAATAATGGAAATGTTCTCCTTTTGAGGGAGATGTTGAATAATGATTGAAACACAAATGACATACCTCCTTGTGAAGTTTTATTTGTCTCCACACGAAATTAGGGTTTCATGAAATCTTCAATAACATATAGCATGAATGTCAACTCCAATGCTTGAATATTGACTTTGTCTCTGCTCCAATTGCTTGAATGAAGACTGATTGCTTGTTTGCTTGAACTTGAATGCTTGATTGTTTGATGTTGAATTGAATTTCATGTGTATGGATGATCAAATGAGAGGGGTAGACCTCTTTTTATACTTTCCCATCGAAATACAACTTAATTTTCTTACATGAGCTGACACAAAGCTGGAATTCTCACTCAAATCACATAACCATTAAGAGGCCCAAACTTGGGTCTTAATTGGGAGGACCGGGGTGCGACACCCTGATCTTTCTTTCCTAATAAAAGACCAAATTCAAGTGGCAGGATGATGTGCCAAGTGAAAATGGTGATAGATAGGCATATCAAGAGCATAATCAGGTCCTATTCAGTCCTTAGATGATGAACGCAAAGGTGAGGGCTCAAATGCGAACAAAATGCTAAGGGAGTACAATTTAGGATGCTACACTAATTAATTAAATTTTATCCCTTCTTCTATTAAGTAAATCAAATGCATAATTTGATTATTTAATTCACTTTTGTCCTTTTCTTCCTTTGCCAATGTAGAATTAATTAATTAAATTAATTAATCTTATTTCCCCACATGTCTCCTAACCTAAACCCGTCCTCTAGTCTAACCCACTACCTAGCCCTTGGGTTCTAACCAACCCTATCCCTTCAACCAACCTTATCCTTTCTAACCTCCCCTCTCACATGTGTGTGCACAGTCCCAATATTCCTAATATTTGGAAAAAGGATATTTTATTTAGGTGTTTCTCTCCCAAATAGACATGTGTCCTTGGGCACACTTGTCATTCCTCTCCATGACACTTGCCCTTCTCAAGGACACTTGTCATCCTTGGTTGAGCCACTTGTCCTTTTTGAGGATAATTGTGGAATCTCATTCGACGTGGCATCTTGAGGATTTCCATTTGCCTCTTTGAGGACAAGTGTCTCATTTTCAATACCTCTCATCTACCATCAATCCTATTTAATCCCTCCATTTTCCTTGCAATTTATCCACTTTCATGCAACCATACCATCGTAATGCCAAATTAATCACATCATCATAATCCTCATTTAACATATTTTGCATATCAAACCATCATGGAGCACATCTAGCACCCTTGGAATCGTAGAATCGAGCACACATCAAATTGAAGGACAACCATCAAGGATTTTTTAGAGAGTTTGATATTTTATTTCTTATTAATGAGCTTTCTCTGTTTTCTTTTTAGCATCCTTATCTTGAGTGTTTGATTAATTTTTGAATTCTTAGGTTGATAATTGTTATTTCAGTCTCTTTACATTTGCATTCATATTTTTACTCACACAATAAGTTGTTGGATTTTACACTCCAAATCTTGACATTCATTAGTGGAATGGCCATGAATTTGATGATAGCAAAAAGAAGGATTTCCTTGATTTTGTTTATAGTTTTTCCTTTGATATTTCTAAGGGAGAGTAATCAAGTTGGCTTAGGAAGATCAATCAAATACTCTCTTGTTTAGATGGCAAGTTAGGAGAGGAAGACATAGACGTATTAGACAATGGACCGGGGATGTTGACAAATAAGGAGGTTGAAATTATTTAGAAAAGTGTGACATAGATTTCTCACGAGCTTCAATACTTTGTTCCATATATCTTAAACCATGTCCATTGTATATGTGCTTAGAGAGAATTTTAAAACCAACTCCATACCATTTTTACCAACCAAATATAGGATCTTAGTGGGTGTTGAAATGTCAAGAGGAGAGGGCTCACTCTTAGTTTCAATTGGGTTGAAGTCTAAAGAGCCCTAATCACCACTGAGACATGTGTTAGAAGAAAAAGAGGTTGGAATGGATTTAGAAGAATCTTGAATAAATGAAACATAAGGTTCCTTCAAGGATTCAATTTTAAACTTAGGGACTTTATATCTCCACAAAAGGAGGGCATAAAGTTAAATGATCCCAATTTTTCTAGAAGAAAGCATCATCAATCAGAGACTATGTTGTAGAAGTAACCATAATGTTAGATAAATATATACATCATACTCCTTTTTCAACATTACTAATGATTTTTTTATTAGCATGTAGGGTGTACATCTTGTTATTGTGAATGAATTTCAGTGAGCAATGAAAAGAAGAGACTTCTTGCATAGCATAAAGCCACAATCTACCTTGAAGAAGATTGTATGTGAGGGTATTAGTCATGACATGGATATGTGTGGGTAGGATCACATCACCCACCATAATAGGCAATCTAATTGTACCTAATGATTGTCTACCAATATTATCAAAGCCACAAATTCAAAGAGAATCAGGTTAAATGAGGGAGGTATCCATTTTGATCTTATGAAATAAGCCAATTCTACAAACATTAAGACCCAAGCAATTATCAACTAGAGTATGTCTTATTGCATTGTCATTAACGACTACAACAATCATGAGGGGATCATATTGATTTTGAACTTCCAATTAAGGTGACTCATGTTGTTTGAACACAATATCCGACTCGGTTTCATGAATACGATCAAGAAGGGTTGCTACGTAATTTGGTCTACCAAAGGGAGATATTAGTTGGAGTAGCATGAAGTTGCTCAACAAGATCATACTCCTTATCAACATGTTGTGAAAGATGAGGGGGTGGAGGAAGAAAAGGTTGAGAAATAGGAAGAACATTGTAATTTGCGTGTTGTTATGAGTTTTATATGTGTGGGCAACTACATGATAATCAGGTTGTTGATTAAGCCTATCACTTTCAGTTGTAGACACCTAAAATTAACCTGTATTCTATCCATCTTCAATAATTAAATAATTATTAATTATTTAATGACCTTACTAGCTATTCCCCTCTTTGCTAACATTAATTAAATAATTTTTATTATTTAATTGATTCTTCATGGTCCCTTGATTGATTAATTAATCATTTCATTTTCCTTTATCCCTTTATAATTAAATAATTTTGGTTATTATCTCACTGTTCTTCTATAGTCGAATAACTAAAATCAATTTATTCTTCTATTCACCTCTTCCCTCTTCAACCTAGTAACTTGATGAAACATTTATTCACTTTTACTCTCTTGCTCGTGAAATTAAATAGTTTTATTATTTAATTCCTCCATTTTCCCACTCACCTCCGCACTCTCTTACAGTCATTTCCACTTGCCTTCTAATTCCTTCCACCAGATTACCACTCTTCTTGTATCTCTGGCATATTTTCTATATGTAATCTTGATTGTTGAATCTCTTCTAGGATAAATTCAATCAAAGTCTTTGATCTCTCTCCCTCCAAATCTATAAAGTAAACCCTTTGCCTCCATTTTTCCTTTAACCACTATTACTTGAGCTCTTCTTTTATCTAACTTTTGTGCTTGCAGATTTCTAAGGGCAATTATATCAAATTTTGAAGAAGACTTGAGGAGTATGGAAATTTCTAAGGGATTTTTTGTTTCATGCTTATGATTTTGATGTTATCATGCTCATTGCTTTATTGTTGTTATACTCATTCGCTTTCATTCTTCATGCTCATGATTTCAATGTGTAATACTTAGTGCTTTGATGATACTATCCTTGTCATTTTGATGTTCTTATACTCGTTTAATCCCCTTCATCGTATTCTCCTTAGGATAGACTAGATTTAGTTTTAATTTGAAGGTTTAGTGGTTGCCTTGGAAGAATGATTGCGTTTAGATTTTTCTGTCAACATAAGTGAGTTGTTTTGCCAAGTTTAAAAAATAGTTGTGAGGTCTAGTTGGATTATTAAAACCTTTTACAATAAGCACCTGTTTTTTTTTTTTATGTAGAGGTTCATCTTGATGAAGATGGACAATAATTTGAAGTTTCATATAACTAGAAACATGAGTAGCATTGAGTTGACTTTGATTGATCTCTTTATTCATTAAAGCTTCATCTTTAGAAGAGAGAGCATTGAAAATGTTGTTAGTGATAATCTCCTCTTGCACCAAAATATCCTTATGAATAAGATTGATATTTGAAGAGTGATGCACATGATTTATCAACACTTCATCTTTAGAAGAGATGCCATTAAAGTGAATGGTAGGAAAAGTGTCATGAAGGGAAGTCTTAATGGTGTCATCCTCTTGCACTAAAATATCCTCATGGGTAGGACCAATTTTGGGAAAGGGACAAGCATGATTCATAAATGCTTCATCTTTATAAGGGAAAGAATTGAAAAAGGTGCTAGTGTAATCATACTCTTTCCTCAAAACGCTCTAATTGATATGATGAGCTTTAGGAGAGGGATATAGTTCCATAAGAAGAGCTAATAAATTATCACATCCATGAAATGACTCAATTGTGAAAATAACTACTTAAGCATGCAACGAGACATTTAAAGAGACAAATTTGTTTTCTAAATAATAACAATGTCAAAAAAATAATGTGGAATACAAACACATAAGCAATATATTTGAGAAATAAATGCAATCAAATCTGAAAATTTCATGCAACAATTAGATCTAAAACTGAAAATTAAAAAATATGTTAGTGTAAGACATGTCAGGTTCACCAAAATGAAATGTACGTGAAGTAGCTCTGTAAATACATGAAATGTAAATGCATAAATGATTGCAAAACATAAATCAATTAAGTACATATAAATCAGATCTGAAAATCAAAATCAAAATTTTGCAAAATGTAAGATACATTGGGATCACAAAAATGAAATGTATTGAAATGTGATCCTAGCTTAGAGACATAAACTAAGATCCCAAATTAGTATCATTTATTGGAGGAAATAGCCACCAAGATCCAACTTCACTCCTAAAGTAGAGTTGGATGTTTTGAATGATTAATTCCTCTTTTTGTGTTTGATATGATTTGATGTGAATGTGTAATAACTAGGTAAAATGCTAGGAAATTGACAATATTCAACATAAACACACAAATACAAAATTGAATGTCAACTCATAAGTATAGATCTAAAAATTAGATGTAGATAGGAACCTGTTATTAAAATTTGGAGTTGAAAGTCTTGGTTAGGCGTGCTAGGTGCCATAGATCTAAGAGTGTTTCCATCAACTAGAACTTTGGAATCTAGATTAGGATGCTCTATAGATTGTTCCTTCCGAAATACAACCAAAAAGTGTTGGTCACATACAAATCAACATAGAGAAGGGATTTTTGCTTGTTCAAAGTTTGGAATTGTTCATCTTAGTCCGCTCTTTGTAAATCTACAACTCCATGTTGTCAGATTCGTAACTTGTAGACAAAGAAGCAACAAAAATGGTTGTGTTCTATAGGGGCTTGCCTAAGTCAAACCATGTGTTGATAATTCCATCTCTACAACAACTATGGTGATGAAAAAAGAGATTACCCCTAGTAAGGCATAGGCTAAATAAAAAACAAAATGCTAAATTGGCAAGATTATACCTTAGGGTTGATAATGGTGGTGATGCAATGCTCTTTAGATAAGTCTTCCAAGTGTTGATACAATAACATGATAAATCATAACATAATCACTCATGTAAACATACTTGAAGATAAAGTGCTCTCTCTCTCTCTCTCTCTCTCTCTCTCTCTCTCTCTCTCTCTCTCTCTCTCTCTCTCTCACACACACACACACACACACACACACACCTTTGTACTTCTCTCTCTCACCCAAGACCTCGATACATACATCTCCCTCTACCCCTGCTCTCTCTCTCTCTCTAGCACCTTTATCTTGAACTCCCTCCCCCCAAACTCCCTTTTGTCCTGATATCCTACTCTCCCTCTCCATTTCTCTCTTCCTCTATCCTCCTTTCCTCTCTACTTAGATGTTTATATCTCATCGTGCACTCCCTCTACCTATATCTCACTTTATCCCTCCCACCTTCCTCCCCCCCCCTCCTCTCTCTCTCTCTCCCTCTCTCCCTCTCTCCCTTTATATATACATATTCCTCTATCACTCTCCTCCTAGTCTCCCTCTTGGACTCTCTCCCTCCCTCCCACCATGCATCTATCACTAACCATTTGATGCGAGAGGGAGGATTCACATCAACAAAATAGATTGATTTGTGTAACCCTTTAACCATATCAATGTACTAGGACATAATCTACCACTTGAGAACAGTCCTTAATAACTTTCACTATAGACATAATTAAGCCAATCGCTTCAGTGAGATTTAAGAAATCCTAAATACAAACATTTACTCCAAGTATAGAGAAATCCAACGGTTAAAAAAAAAGTTATGATACTTTTCCCAAAACTACTAACCCTCGGTAGGGTTCCAAGCAACCTACACCAAATTGCTTATAACTTTTGAAAGACTTAATGAAATTGAACCAAAACACCTTTAGATTAAATTAGAATCATTTTTAAAACTTTTCCAATTGGTTTGAGGGATTTTATTTTACCAACAATTTCCATACCACAAATTTTGTATACTATTATCTTCACCAAAAACTATCAAACTGTATAGGCTTCACCAAAATCGTCATATCTTACACAAAAATCAATTAAATTTAATGAGACAAAAACATTTGGAAACTAGAAACAAATGTATTTTCATCCATATATTATAGTCCTCAATATGAGACTATTAAAGGGATGTAAAATAGAATGTTTCAGATTGCAAATTTTGAAAACTTAAAAAACAATGTAAGGATGCTACAAAAATAAATTCTTTCTTTATTTCATCCTTCTCCAACCTTCAAAAACTCTTGGAATTCATGTTGGAGGCCATATGTGTTCTTTTTCCAACCAACAATGATCAATTACAACTGACTTTTAAATGACTTGACCCTTCACCTTCCACATACAACCAAAAATGCAAAATTGCATGACAACATGACAAATTTTTACAATATTTTCCATATAACCCACAAATGACCTCCTAAGACTCAAAATCAATACAAATAAGTCCAAAATCGTATAAAATACCTTATTACATTATCAAAACACAATGCTAAAGCAAAATTTACAAAATTGCCTCATGAAGGCATAAAGTCCATTAGGCGCTCTTGCACCATACTCCCGACCAAATGAAATCTCTGAGTCCTCTTGGAGTGAATGAAGTAAAAGGTTTCCATTTTCAAATTATTATCCTTGATACCTTCTATGGTTTGTCCTTTTACCTTGGATTTCATCGTGAACTTTGGTTTGCCCTTGTTTACAATCTCAACAAGAACTATGTGTGCTCCTTCCTTACTCTTTTTTCCTTTTTGGTATAGATATGATCTCTTCACCTTTGGTCCTCACTTTTCCCATTTGCTTCTCTTCCTTCAACCTTGTTTCTTTGTTAGAATCACAAACATATTGTTAAAACATAATGTTATTAGGGATCACATCCTTATAATATTTATATATAATGTTCTAATATAAGGTTATAAAATCTTATATATTATATGTTTTATAAGCATATCCCATTTGAAATAATTATAATCTAATAACTATTAGATTATTAATAATTTATGAGTGGGGGCTATTGAAAAGGTGTGACTAGTGAAGCCACCCTTCCTCCTATATTTAAGGAAGTTCTCTCTCATTTGGGAGTGGTGAGAATTTGGAGCTTTATGGTGAGTTGTATCACTATGCATATGAGGTATTATTAGCCATGTGGAAGTATTGGAGGAGTGTCCCGAAGTTCGAGTCTATTTTATGATAGACCATATTTGTAAGTGTTTTAATAAAATGATGTTTTATGTGGTTTTTTACCCGAAAGGGTTTTCCCCATGTATATCTTGTGTAATGTGTACATTTATGCATGCATGATTCTCATTTCATTTATTTTATGATCTTTTTTATAATGATTAGTATCCTAAGATCCTAATTTCTAACACATATAAAGTGCAAAAAAATGAAAATTTGTTATTCTCGTTGAAAATGATTGAAGAAAACATCATACCATCATACTATTGAAACCAACTTTGATCCTCCAAAATCAAGTCATCCTTGACCTTAACCAAATCATCTTTTGTCACCAATTTAATACCATCTTCCATTGAAATCAGATCAAGCTTCATAACTGCTATTTCAACATCCTCATGGTTTTTCATGGTTGCTTCATTCATGGATTTCTCTTCCTCTACCATCATCTTATTTTGCTTGTCGTGTCCAACTCTAACCTTGTTATTCCATTCTTTCTCAATGACTGCATATAAATCTCCGTCTTTATCATTGATTATTGTCCTTGCTTGATTTTTTTCTCTGAACAATCTTCTTAATGGGCCATAATACCCCCCCTTTTTTGTCAAGTGTCAACTTTGTTGTTGCATCTCAATTCTTTTGTCCAATTCTTCTATGTCTTTTCTCATTTTCTCCATAGCTTGCCTTATTTCTCTTACCTCTTCCTCAAACTCTATTTGCCTCATATTTTCCTCTTTCCTCTTCCTCTTTTTTTTCTCCTTGTCTCTTATTTTTCTTATCCTCTTGTGAACCCTCACCTTGCAAGAACCTCCTCAAAAAATCCATTTATTCAAGCACGCCCCTTTAACCTTGCTTTCACTTTGTATTTGCCTCACCTAGGTCTTTCTCTTCTCTACCTAGTCTTTTGGCAACCAGGTTCTCTTCTCAACCTGCACAAACACAACAAACAAATACCAAACTCTCTTTCCCAGACCTTCTGAGCTCTAATACCAATTTATGCAAGAGGGATGATTCAAATCAACACAATAGATTGATTTTTGTAACCCTTTAACCATATCAACGTAGTAGGACAAAATCTGCCACTTGAGAACAGTCCTTAATAACTTTCACTAGAGACATTATTAAGTCAATCGCTTTGGTGAGATTTAAGAAAATCCTAAATAAAAACATTTCCTCCAAGTTATAGACAAATCCAATGGTTAAAACAAAAGTTATGATACTTTTCCCAAAACTTAATTGCTTATAACCTGCACCCAATTGCTTATAACTTTTGGAAGACTTAATGAAATTGAACCAAAACACCTTCAGATTAAACTAGAATAATTTTTTAAACTTTTCCAATTAGTTTGAGGGATTTTATTGTACCAACAATTTCCATACCACAAATTTTGTAGACTGTTATCTTCACCAAAAGCCATCAAACTAGACAACCTTCACCAAAATCGCCATATCTTACACAAAACTCAATAAAATTTAACGACACAAAAATATTTGGAAACTAGAAACAAATATCTTTCCATCCATCTATTATAGTCCTCCATATGAGACTATTAAAGGGTCGTAAAATAGAATGTTTCAGATTGCAAATTCTGAAAACTTTTAAAAAAACAATGTAAAGATGCTACAAAAATAAATTCTTTCTTTATTTCATCCTTCTCCAACCTTTAAAAAATTTCAAAAACTCTTGAAATTCGTGTTGGAGGCTATATTTATTATTTTTCCAACCAAGAATGATCAATTACAACTGAATTTTAAATGACTTGACCCTTCACCTTCCACATACAACCAAAAATGCAAAATTACATGACAACATGACAATTTTTTACAATGTGTTCCATATAACCCACAAATGACCTCCTAAGACTGAAACTCAATACAAATAAGTCCAAAATGGTATAAAATACCTTATTACATTATCAAAACACAATGCTAAAGCAAAATTTACAAAATTGCCTCATGGAGGCATAAAGTCCATCAGGTGCTCTTGCACCATACTCCTGACCAAATGAAATCTCCAAGTCCTCTTGGATGAATGAAGTAAAAGTTCTCCATTTTCAAATTCTTCTCCTTGATGCCTTGTATGGTCTGCCCTTTTACCTTGGATTTCATCTTGAACTTTGGTTTACCCTTGTTTACAATCTCAACAAGAACTATGTGTGCTCCTTCCTTACTCTTTTTTCCTTTTTAGTGTAGATATGATCTCTTCATCTTTGCTCCTCACTTTTCCCATTTGCTTCTCTTCCTTCAACCTTGTTGCCTTGTTAGGATCACAAACATATAAAGTGCAAAAAACTGAAAAGTCATTATTCTCCTTGAAAATGAATGAAGAAACCATCATACCATCATACCTTTGAGACCAACTTTGATTCTCCAAAATCAAGTCATCCTTGACCTTAACCAAATCATCTTTTGTCACCAATTCAATATCATCTTCCATTGAAATCAAATCAAGCTTCATACCTACTATTTCAACATCTTAATGGTTTGTCATGACTGCTTCATTCATGGGTTTCTCTTCCTCTACCATCATCTTAGTTTGCTTGGCTTGTCCAACTCTAACCTTGCTATTCCATTCTTTCTCAATGGCTGCATATAAATCTTCTTCTTCATCATTGATTGTTGTCCTTTCTTGATTTTCTTCTTTGAACAATCTTCTTAATGGGCCATAATACCTTTTTTTTTTGGTCAAGTGTCGGCTTTGTTGCTACATCTCAATTCTTTTGTCCAATTCTTCTGTTTTTTTCTCATTTTCTCCATAGTTTGCCTTATTTCTCTTACCTCTTCTTCAAAATCTATTTGCCTCATCTTTTCTTTTTTCTCCTTCCTCTCTTTTTCTCCTTGTCTCTTTTTTTTTTATCCTCTTGTAAACTCTCACCTTGCAAGAACGTCCTCAAAAAATTCATTTCTTCAAGCAAGTCCCTTTAACCTTGCTTCCACTTTGTCTTTGCCTCACCTAAGTCTTTCTCTTCTCTACCTAGTCTTTTGGCAACCAAGTTCTCTTCTCAACCTACACAAACACAACAAATAAATGCTAAACTTCCTTTCCCATGCCTTCTGAGATCTGATACCAATTGATGCAAGAGGGAGGATTCACATCAACACAATAGATTGATTTTTTTAACCCTTTAACCATATCAACGTACTAGGACATAATCTGCCACTTGAGAAACAATCCTTAATAAATTTCACTAGAGACATGATTATGCCAATCTCTTCAGTGAGATTTAAGAAATCCTAAATACAAACATTTCCTTCAAGTTATAGACAAATCCAACAGTTAAAACAAAAGTTATGATACTTTCCCCAAAACTACTAACCCTAGGTAGGGTTCCGAGCAACCTGCACCAAATTGCTTATAACTTTTGAAATACAATGAAATTGAACCAAAACACCTTTAGATTATACTAGAATCATTTTTTAAAACTTCTCCAATTGGTTTGAGGGATTTTATTGTACCAACAATTTCCATACCACAAATTTTGTAGACTGTTATCTTCACCAAAAACTATCAAACTAGACAGCCTTCACCAAAATCACCATATCTTACACAAAACTTAATAAAATTTAATGAGACACAAATATTTTGAAACTAGAAACAAATATCTTTCCATCCATATATTATAGTCCTCAATATGAGACCAATTAAACGGCCGTACAATAACATGTTTCAGACTGCAAATTCTGAAAACTTTAAAATAAAAAAAAATATAAGGATGCTACAAAAATAAATTCTTTCTTTATTCCATCCTTCTCTAACCTTCAACGACTTTGGAATTCATGTTGGAGGCCATATTTATTATTTTTCCAACCAACAATGATCAATTACAACTGACTTTTAAATGACTTGACCCTTCACCTTCTACATACAACCAAAAATGCAAAATTGCATGACAACATTTGACAACATGACAAATTTTTACAATATTTTCCATATAACCCACAAATGACCTCCCAAGACTCAAACTCAATACAAGTAAGTCCAAAATGGTATAAAATACCTTATTAAATTATCAAAACACAATGCTAAAGCAAAATTTACAAAATTTCCTCATGGAGGCATAAAGTCTATTAAGTGCTCTTGCACCACCACCTCTCCTCATCCCATTTAGTTGTCCTATCAATCCCTAATCTCTCTCTCTCTCTCCACCCTCTCTCTCTATATTATAATATAGTATATAATATATATATTGTATACTATATATATATATAGTTTATGTATTATTAATACAATATATTTATTTTATATTAATGATACAAAATATTTATAAGGTTACTTTAACGTATTATTATTATTTTAAATACTAAATAGATATCCGTTCTAAATGAGTGCCTGTTTGTAATGAATATTCTTTTTTTTTTTGCGTACATACCAAAATAGGTTAAGGTAAATCCTTTGGCGCCCTTTGAGTAGGAATCTAAACGAATATCTACTTAGATCAAATTTCCACAATTCTAAATAGATATCTCATCTAAATGGATATCCATTTGACCATACAAGGAACAAAGGACCTTTTTGAGCATTCCAACGATCCCTGTATTTTTTCTGTTGTTGAGAAGCTCGTGATTTTTGTCTGATATGGACAAAAGTCAACTTTTGGTGAACTATTTTACACAAAAATCAAGTTATCAATCATTTTTGTGCATCTTTTTGCAAGTATAATGGGGAGTAGTAGTCGTCGTAAATGAAAAGTCAAGAGAACTTGCAACAAAGGAAATTGAAGCTTATAGAGAAAAACGATAGAGAAATTTATAGGAAGATAATACAAGGTATGTCAAATATTCATCAAGTTGAGGCTTCTTCTCCACCCATAAATGTTATTTCAAGTGAAGATGAAATTGAATTCGAAAATGTTGAACATGGTATTGAAGTAAAATATGAACACGTTGAAATTGATATTAAAAATGTCGAACATCAAATTGTATATGAAAATGTTGAGATTGAAAGTTAAAATGTTGGAATTGATATTGAAAATGTTGATAACATTGATAACATTAAAAATGAAACAATTGAACGTTATCTATTACCAAATTGCATGAGAAGTGAAGACCTTTGTGAGGAAGAAAGATAAATTCCAAATCCAAGACATTCAAGAACCCCAAAATGGTTACTTAAAATCGATGAGAACATTTTTGAAATTCTTGAAGGAAAGAGGTCAACACGAATTGTTTGGTTGTGGGATGCACAACTTTTCAATGAATACTTTAGCAATAAGACATTGATTGAACAATGACAACATTTTTGCAATTGCTAAAGATACACAAAATGAGGTTCCTTTGCTAGCCAAATTAAAGATACGTGTGAATAAAAAGTTAGAGAAAAATGTTATTATTGTTAAAAATCTTTTCAATGCCCTCACTTCTATTGGAAAGACTAGCAAGGAAAGAGATAAGAGAGTCGCTCATAGAGGAATCATAACTTCATTAGTAAGCCATCATTTGAGAAAGACTCATGTATTGAGACAAACTTGTGTTGATTTGAACCTAAATCGTAAAACATTGTCTAGAGCACTTGCAAAAAGAGCAAAACTCTATGATCCTCTTCAAAATGATACATGAGCTTTTAGTGAGAGTATTCCACATATTAATAAGAAGCTAACCAATAACATAAATGATGAAATTCTCAAAATTTGATAGTCTTACTCTAGAGTATTACCCAATGTAAATGATGTTTTAAAGTTAAGATGTGCCAATCAAGACCACACACCACAATCCTAAACATTTCTTGGAATCTAACCAAACAATATTGTTTAAAATATTGGTTTCAAAGAATGACTAGTTGACTTTGTTGTTCATGTTGTTTACTTTTCTTAACAATTGTAGGTTTTTTTGGTGGACAATACTATTGCATTAACATTTTACTTTTCTTAACAATTCTTAACCATTGTAGGGTTTAATCAACGATGTCGTCTGTCGCTGTTGCTGCCACCCTAAGGCCGTCTACGACTGCATCTGCCACCGCTGCCTTAAGGACCTCTACTGCTGCCAAGCCATCTACCCTTACATTGGCTGGTGATGTCGTCCAGTCCCCCGTTTCCCCTAGTGCAGCTGGTGAGCCTGGTGCTGTGTATGGGAGCTCTGCGGGGGTTTCGGATGGTGATACGGTGCTTCCAGTGCCCTCTGCTACTGATCAGGGTATCTGTGGCTTGGGGCCTGTGGCTGTTTCTGTTTGCAAACCTCTGGTTTTCAAGGTGTCTGTTGATACTGACATGGAGATCATCCACACTTCCTCTGTGTTTGAAGCTCATGGTCTGATTTGCAGGTTTCAGGGTTTTTGGCCAAGCCTTCCTCAACTGCACACTTGGATTTCGCAAAGCTGGGAACCGATCATAAAAGGTTCAGTTAACATTTTTCCCTCAGCCAAGGGTTTTTTCATTGCTAAATTTGAATATGAAGAGGACAGATCAAAAATCTTAGGGATTAATCCTTTCAACTGGGAGAACAAATATGTTTTGATGGTTAAACTCTAGTTCTCAAGCTTTAATCCATCTACTGATTCATTTAATGAGATTCCTATTTGGGTTAGGCTCCCCAACCTTCCCCTTCATCTTTGGACGGATTCTCTGCTAGAGGAAGTGGAACATCTAGAAAAGACATCATAGCTTACCTTGCAAAGAATGATGTACCTATGCCATTGGAGAAAATGATAAGATATATTATGGAGTAAGAAGTAAATGATCAAGAAGCCTGTAAATTAAATCACCCCTTAAAAAAAATATCAAAGGGAAAGCGACCCCATCTAATCTCGATATTGTGGTGGAAAACCACCCATTTTTCATCACACGTCATCTTCAAAGTGAACAACCCATTGTAGTCAAAAGATCAAAGGGACCTTTGTATATTGCATTTTAGAAAATGAGAGTCTAGACTCTCTTGACCAACATGTAGCAAGATGTATTTATGCAAAAGAATTAGCTTTCAATGTTTGATCACTGTATTGGAAAGAGATGTTGAAAAAAGTTAATGAAGCTCCAAAAGGGTACAAGGGCCCATATTATGAGAAGACACATGACACCTTAGTGGAAAAGAGGTCAAGATGGTTGAAGAATCATTGAAGTCCATAAGGGATTCATGAATTGAGATAGGTGTTTCCATTGTTTCAAATGGGTGGAAAGATTTTTAAAATTCTCCCTTGATCAATGTCATAGCAATGTCCCCTGAAGGGGCAATGTTTTTGAGAGTCATGAATAGTGAAGGGCAAGTAAAAGATGGACAATTTATTGTTGATATTCTCATCATAGCCATTGAGACAATGGGACTCCATAATGTTATTCAAGTCATAACAAACAACACAAAAGTGTAGAGTTGTTAGGTTGTTGGTTGACGAACGATATAAACATATCTTTTGAAAACCTTATGCAGTCCACTCACTCAATCTTATGCTACAAAAGATTAGGAATAAAATTGACAAGATCAAAGAGGTGTTTGCAGAGGTCGAGGACACCTAGATGTTTGTTACCAACCACCACATCTTTTGAGGATTTTTTAATTCATTTTCAAAATTAGAGCTATTGAAGGTAAGCGTAGTATAAAACTCTAGATCTTCTTTAAAGTTTATTTTTAAATTTTAATATTTACTTTTAAAAGTTGTAATAGACTACAAAGACATGTTTCATCTTGAGGTGACTTCTAAATGTTACATAAGCACTTTCTAATATTGTGATAAGCCAAAATTAGTCTATATGGAAGCAAAGAAACACTAACAATCAAAGGAACAATAACAAGGCAAGAAAAAATAAGTAGAGGATATTAGATGATTCCTAGTAAGATTGTGTGGAGTATCTCCTTAGTTTCACTAAGCCCATTATGACCATGATTCACTATACTAGCATGGACATGCTTTGCATTGGAGAGATGTATAATGGTATTGACTCAATACTTGAGAAGATGAAGTGCATCATAAATGCGAAAGAACAAGACCATGTAGAGACTTTCTTTAAACAAGTGCACACAAATATTGAAGAAGAAACAAAATGACCACTCTATTATATCTTGCCTTTGCATTGTCTCCAAAATGCTATAGTACTTAATTTATTTTTGTGTCAAGAAGGCCTCCCCCATATAGAGTTTTTTAAGTGGTTGAAGGGTCCTAGGTAGCATATCGCAAACTCTTTCCTAAAGATGAATTGCGAGACATAGTCACAAGTTAATTGATTTTGCGCACTCAAATGGTCAAAGTATTGAGGCTCTTCGTGATAGGTTCTTCAAGGATGCTCATAGTTGGTGGTAATTCCATGACCAATTCTTCCAACACCTGCAACCCCTCAAAATCAAAATTTTATCACAACTATTAATTAATAAATATTTATTTTTTAATTTTTAAAGTTTCATTTATAGTTTATTTTTTTATTTTTATAATTGTTGGTGTTATTACATTAGTTTAGATTTAATTAATAAAACTACCAATGGTTGTGTTTTCAATTGTGCAGTTACACAACCATTTGTTGTTTTGTATTGCCTATTTAAAGGCACACATTTAGAATTAATATGTACATCTAATAATATATTTTATCCTACAAAATCAAATCAATAATATTTTTCATTTGTGCCATTCTCTGCAATCATGGTTTAGTTTTTTCTATTCTATGTTGCCTCTACCATTTCAACATGGTATCAAAGCGAAAACTTGTTTCTATGATATGTGGCTAATAGAGGAATAAGATTGGGGTTGGCTTCTACATTTGCTGTGTTGCAGAGGAGACAAAGCGGCTACTGGGCATGACTTAGAAGAACTGTAGATTGCAGTGATATGATTTCAGTGTTTGTAATGGTGAGAGAGGAACAATAAAAGGAAGGTGGAAGTGAAAATAGAGATATGATTCAAGTCCAAACGCCAAACTAGAATCTTGCAATCATGTTTCAAGAAAAGAGGTATGAAATGGACTATCTCTTTATAGGGTGACATCACAAATCTTTTGTTATCATTTTATTTGTCTTTGAGTGATAAAGATTATGGATAAAGTAGTTACAATTCCTAAATTCGAAAGGTATGAATTTCACACATGGCAAATTAAAGTGCAACTGTCATTAATTGAGAAAGATTTGTGGGAGATTGTGGATGGGACTGTAACAAAGCCACAAGATGCAAATGCAGCAACGAAGTGGACGACAAAAGATCGTAGGGCCACGGCATTGATTGGTCTTGGTTTATCAGATGCATACTTGCATCATATTGATTTATCATAGACATCAAAAACAATATGGGACGGGCTCAATGTCTTGTTTGGTTCTCATGCTTCTAGTGCCAAGATGTCTATTAAGCAAAAATTGTTCGGGTTAAAGATGAATGGAGGTGATAATATTATTCAGCATATAAGCATTTTTCGTTCTCTCCTTAATCAACTTGCAAGTATAAATGCTAATGTCGTTGATGATGATGCCAAGGCAATATTACTTAACAGTTTGCCTTCTAGTTTTGACCATATTGTCTTTACTCTAAACAAAATAAATCCTAGCTTGGAAACAATAATCTCTTCTCTAATTGATGAAGGAAATGGAACTAATAAGAACTATCAACTTCCTAAAGAATGTGCTTTGGTTGCTAGGAATAAATCTAATGTTTCCAGTAGAAGAGAATTCAAATGCTTTTATTGTCAGAAAAATGGGCATGTGCAGATGAACTGTTTTCAACGGGCCAAAGATCTAATCGATGGAAAGTTAAAGAAAGATACATCTTTTGTTGCAACAGAAGGTGAGGCCAACTTTTGTAGATTTGCAGTACATAGAAATGTCTCATCTGATGGTGACAGTCCATCAGATGATATAGGGGTTGATACAAGATTTCTACTTTAGAGAATAGTGAATATTGACAGGAGGTCTGAGGCAACAGAGGCAGGAGGATCTTTTATCATCTCGAGTTAGCTTCTCACTCAGAGATGATCATTGCATGAGAAGCAACCTATCAGTGTCCCTGTAAAGCCGAGGCTTGACAGATTTGTCCCTAAAAAGGGGGCGCGATTTATCTGTGTTCCTGAAGAGAAGAGGGAGCTTGGTAGTGTGATTGTCCCTTCTAGGAGCAAGGGGAGGGACATGATTGTGCAGGCATAGTGGCAGTGATCAAGTTTCCATAGCACTTGAGGAGGCATTAGACACACTCGGAGGAGATGTGGACTGGACTTTCAGAGGAAAGGCGTCTCATGTGTAGCACTGGAGGAGGCATTAAACACACTCAGAGGAGATGTGGAATTTCGGAGGAAATGTGTCTCATTGTGCAGAGGAGGTGGGAACTTTTGTTCTTGTGTAGACAGATCCAGGTTTTGCGGTCAAGAGATCCACTGATGCAATCAGTTCGGTGTTTCTTGGGCAAGTGAGGAGGATTGGTGAAGGCACTTCATCAAAGTCACTCGAGGGTTGGATTAAAACCCTTGCAACTTCCACTCTTGTTCAGATTAATGTAATAAGGGGGGGAATGTTGGTGTTATTACATTAGTTTAGATTTAATTAATAAAACTACCGGCGGTTGTGTTTTCAATTGTGCAGTTACACAACCATTTGTTGTTTTGTATTGCCTATTTAAAGGCACACATTTAGAATGAATATGTGCATCTGATAATATATTTTATCCTGCAAAATCAAATCAATAATACTTTTCATTTGTGTCATTCTCTGCAATCATGGTTTAGTTTTTTCTGTTCTATGTTGGCTTTACCATTTCAACAATAATGTCTAACTTTAACTGTTTACTGTCTTCATAAGTTGCTAGTTCATCTGCATTTGAGAGGAATTGGAGCACATATTCTTTCATCCTCTCAATAAAGCACATTAAATTACTCTAAAAAAGAGCAAAGAACTTAATATATGTGCATTCCAACTTGCATCTCCTTTCAAACAAAAATTGTGACTACAAGGAAGGGAGACAAAGTTGTGGGATTAGAGAGAAAGCATACTGACTTGGTTGCATTTGATGAGTCCGAGAGAGAGCACACTTTTAGTGCAAAAGATATTAACACTGCTTATGGTTCATCTAATGTTCCTATCATCTAATGTCAACGACGATGATGAGGTTGATGATTTATAAAATCCATTTGATGTTTAAAAGTTAAAACTAATTGTTGAACTTGATATTATTATTTTAATATTGAACTTGAAGTGTGAACAATGAATATTTATCATGCATGTTTTAAAATTTATATGACATTCAAATTTATGATGAGGCCCGGATCGTGCCCCAGGCGAATTTGGCGGAAAGGATACCCCTCAGTCCTTGGCTCTTAGTTGAAGAAGTTCAGTCTATTGGCTCGTGCCCCCTTATCGGATGGCAAAAATTATTTTGTGAAGGCCCTCGCTGAGCTGGCAGCTCGCAGGCTTCATGCCCTTGCTGGACTGTCGTGCTCGCAGGTCTGGACCTCCATTAAAAAAAAAAATAATGATGATTTTATTGTTTATTTGAATATTTATTATGCATGTTTTAAAATATATATGACATTCAAAACACACAAATATATATGATTTTTCTTTTTCTTTCAAACCGAACCCAAATCAGTACTAGAACTGACAACTTAGCTGGAAAGCTGAGTATTTGCCAGTATTTTTCTTTTTCTTTCGAACGAACCTAAAACAAACCCAAACCCCACAAAAAAATTTAACTGAACCCAAATCAGTACTAGAACTGACAACTTAGCTGGAACGCTGAATATTTGCCAGATGGCATGAGCTCAACTGCCAAATGGGCATGTTCGCTATGTTGATGCAAGAGTAATCGTCCTAGTGACAATGGATTTACCTAGTGTATAAGTAAAATATGGCACTTTTCGAGAAAGTACCACTTTACTTATCAATAACATCATCAAAAAGCAAAATTTCAATATAAAAATATTTGTAACATGATCGTCTATGGCACAACTCCCCTATATTTACTAAAATTTCCAAGTTTTTCATATTTTCTCCCTAACATGGCTGATAAATTTAATGCTACTGACCTGCAAAGCAAATAATTACTTCCAATTATAGATATAAACGACTGGATGCCATTTTGATCATCCCACTGCAACTTGGGAGGTGTGGCAAGAACTGCAAATCACCTGCTACATAGATAAGGGATTAAGACCACAGCTACCTCATATGGATATCTGACACCAGCAAACAGATAATCAAAAAAATTAAAATGTAGAATTTTTGAGTGTTTTCTTTCTTTTACAATAAATATTAATGTCCTAAAAATTTCAAGTACTTAGAAATCATTTTAGGTATTTTAATCATTGGTTGCTGATATACTTACTACTGTGAGGAAAATCTGTTTTGATTTTCGTTCACATCTGCAGGCCAGTATTATTTAGAGCTCAACATAGATTTTAGATTAGCCTATGAGCAAGGTGTGGCGTAGCTACCAGGGAAATACACCATAAATATGCAAAATCCACATATTGAATATAATATAAGAATAATGATGGATAGGAGTATATGAATGAACAGGGTAATAGATTCTCTATATGCAGATCAAGAGGCATGATATGTTCCATCAGTAATAGATTGTATATCCTAGTGGCAAATTTTAATAACTGATTGAGATTAATTAGGTCCATAACACCAAGCATTGAAACCTACGGATCAAGCATATAGTTTATGCCCTAAATTGGTAAGTCTCTATGCGGCAATCAAAATGTACAGAGTTTTACATTTGCACATTACCATACAGAATTTTAAACCTGAGCATTAGCATGCAGTCTAATAAATGGATATTAATTATATAAGCCAGTCAATGAACACATTTTTAAAATAAAAAACATACAGTCCAAAAGCATCCGTTACCATAAGTTTTACTTGTAAATCCTACATCTCAAATATATAAAACTTCCAAGTCAAAAATATAACCTTTGTACCATTTATTAGTATTTCTTTAATGATACATGTGGATGACAGGTTGGTTGAAGCCCTAAATTAGTTAGCAATAGTACACATCTGAATGTGTATAAAATCTACTCATGTATTTAGCAGGGGTCCACAAGGAGACCTCCCCCTAAGCATATTATATTTTCCAGATGTTTCAGTGACAAGGCATCTGCCCTTTCCTTGTACCGCCCAGCCCCTACTACTACCCTTACACTCCCTTTTATTTCGCCAAAAGCCTCAATGTCCCCTAAAAAGGGAGACATTGCCCTTGTTTTGAATATATTAGGATCACCCAGGGAAACATCAAGATGTGCCCTTCAACTTGCTCTGCCTCGACAAATATTAAAAATTATCCGCCCTCACAATTCTCTAAAAGCAATTGTGCTGACAATTTATTTTCAATTATAGTTGATACGAAATTTCTGTTCAGTTGAATGAGAAAATTTCAGAAGCAAAGCAATTAGGCCCTTCAGAAGACGACACCAAACCTGCATATATTGGTTCCAGGAGAAGGCAATATTATAAACTTAAAAAGCATTTGTAACAGAACCTCCAATCGAAAATAAGAAGCTTTTTCAAACTTGAAGGTAGCAGCCAGACATTACAACTACGTGGCCTGACATGTAGCTGCTGTGACAAGTAACTCCTTATTGGAACTACATCACCTTCAAAGCTAGACATTGGAAAAGGTAAAAAATTTCTGATATCCTGTGATGTTCCAAAGTTAAGCCTGTTTTTACAGGCAATTAATTTTGCAGCATTAAGTGATCACGAAGTGTAGATAAGTTTTATACTCTCCATTTAATTTATAAATGCAAGAAACTTGTTTCCAGATTCTTAAAATCCCCTAAAAAATATAAGTATACTATTGAAAAAATTAAGTAAATTAAAAAAAATCAGTTTATAGGTTTGGCAACAAATCACATCAATTTGAAGTTTTTAGAAATCTAGGATAAATATTAAAATCAAATTGATTTTACCTTCCCTTAAACTAGCTCTAATTTATTTGTAATATTATTTTAATAGCCATCCCCTTGCAATACGAGAAATCCAGAAAATTTGCCCTTTCCAAAACCACATCCCTCCATCCCTGAAACTCAGAGAAGCAGTAGTACTTCGGGACTCATTTCAGCCATTCACATTAAAATTGCCATAAGCTTACATAGGGTGCTCTGACTGCAATGTTCAGTGTTGCAGGCCTTAATCAAACTATCATGAAACAGATATAGAAGATAATAACAAAAACATAATCAATATTCTAATGAAAATTTAGCCTGCTACTAATGGCAAGGCAACTTGCTGAAATACACTTTTTCCGACCAACTAATAATATTGTAGGCTTCCGCAATTCCCATATGACCAGTGATCAAGGCAACCAATTTTCAAAAGAAATCAAGACTTATTAATGCAATATCATCTTGAAGTTTATTCTTTAGAGCCAGAAAAGTGCAAAGGCACTAAAATTTATAATACCTGCAACATAAAACAACTGCAGAATGTTGACATGGTAGCTAGCTCGAATACCTATTGTATTTTAATGTTGTCAATGACAATTAAAATACGCTTGTATTATATATTATGTAAATGTGTTATTGGGCTGGACCCAAATGTAACGTGGAAGGAAATTCAATGTGTTATTGGGCTGGACCCAAATGTAACGTGGAAAGGCAATTCAATAACTATTGGGCTGGACCCAAATGTCTAACATGGGAAATGTACAATGACAATATAACATTATTCAACACACATGCAACCCGACTTGAGGATGATTGGCGCCAAAAGGTTGATATATAACCACTCCAAGATGAAGTCATTTAAACACACAATCATTATTAAATGCTATCTGCTGTCCTAGCAGTGATCCTTCCTCATGCGAACTTGTATAAGGCGATTGTGCAAACTCTTCAAGGTTGATTGTGGCGAAGTTGTCAAAGTTCTTGATAAGGTCTCTTGTGCGAATCTGATCTAGACATCTGCTCCTCCTCCTAATCATCTGTTGTTAATGAAGGGCTGCATTGGTCACCAATATCTTGAACAACAATCTGAGATAAGTCATTGCCTTGTAAACTATCTACATTTGAGATAATACATATCACATTTAAAGGCTAGGTTTTTCACCTCCAAGAGGGAGGTTTTCCAAGTGTATTGGTGTCTTGTGTCTTGTGTTTTATTGCTGTTACTGTTTATTCACAGTCTGATTATAATCTAATTGGTTAAATTAACATCTGATTGCTTAAAATTAACATGGTATCAGAGCTTTAGGTTCATTCAAATAATCAGATTATTAGTTGCCCTTCACTTTCAGTTTGTTGTTTTAGTTTTGCAAGATGGTTACAAGTCTGAAAGTAGAAGATAGACTTGAAGGTGCCCTTAATTTCACATCATGGAAGGTTCGTGTCCTCCTTGTTCTTGAAGAATTAGAGCTGTTACAGTTTGTGGAAGATATGGATCTGACTGAACCTTGGGATCTGGAAAAGCTAAAGCAATTCAAGAAGAATGCTCTCAAAGCAAAGAAGTTCCTTATTGATTCCGTAAAGGATCATCTTGTTCCAGTCATCTCCAAATTGAAGACAGCTCGAGAGATGTTTAAACATCTAGAAGGGATATATGAGATCAACAACATCAGTCGGACACTTACATTGAGGCAGCAACTTCTTCAAGTCAAAATGAGCAAAGGAGATTCAGTCATGTCCTCCATGAAGATTTCAGAATTGAAGGACCAACTCAACGCCATTGGAAGTGAGGTTGTAGACAAGGATATTATCATGATTGCTTTGAATGTTCTTCCTGACTCTTGGGATCCTTTTATTCAAAGCATAAGTGGAAGATTTGAATTCTCTTCCTTCGATCACCTCTGGTCAGATTGCATTCAAGAGGAGTCACGCCTTGCTGTCAGAGAAATGCATAAAGGCTCTCATGGAGGAGATCAACATGTGCTTGCATCTCAACATGTTAGAAGAAAGGGAGGCCATTGGAAGAAGAACAACTTCAAAAGAGATAGAGACTTCAGACCTCCTGCTTACGATTCAAGGAAGAAGCCAAGGGATCTTTCACGTGTTCGTTGCTTCAAATGTGACAAGTTTGGACATTATGCTAAAGAATGTCAGAACCCGCCCATGCAAGGAGAGGCCAACCTGAATGAAGTTCCAAACTCAGAAGACAATGAAGACTACCTCTTCATTTATGTCTTGTCTAGCAATGTGCCAACCGATAGCAACACTCGGTTGATCGATAGTGGTGCATCTAGACACATCATGGGATATCGAGAGCATCTCTCGGACTTGATGGAGAAAGAGTCCAACCTTCATGTGGTAATTGGTGATGATGCTCTGCATTTAGTAAGAGGTTTTGGTAGCACTTGTTTAAATTTAGAATCTGGCATGTCCTTGCATCTTAGTGATATATTATTTGTCCCTGGAATTAAGAGGAATTTAATTTCTATTTCTGCTCTAGAAGATAAAGGTTATCAAATAGCATTTTTTGAGGGTAAAGTACTTGCATGGCATAAGAAATCTAGTATTAAATTTGCTTGTGTTATTGGAAAGAGATATGATAGTTTGTATAGGCTTTCAGCTAACCCCATTCGAGCACTCATTCATGAAGCTCCTGAATCTAGCGAGCTATGGCATAGAAGGCTCGGTCATCTTCACTATCAGGCACTTCCTTCACTTGAAAAGATGGTTAAAGGTATGCCTAAATTTAATCAATCTCATGATGATGCTTGCAAAGGTTGTGCATTAGGTAAGAACACTAAAAGTCCATTTCATAAAAGTGAAAGTAGAGCTAAGGAAAAATTAGCACTTGTTCATTCTGATCTATGTGGACCCATGTTTGTTCCTTCACCTAGCAGATTTCTACACTATGTTACATTTATAGATGATTTTTCTAGAAAGACTTGGATTTATTTTCTAAAATCTAAAGAATCTGATGAGGTGTTAAGTAGGTTTAAAGAATTCAAAGCTCTAGCTGAAAATATGTTTGGTAAAAGAATTAAAGTGTTGAGATCTGACAATGGAGATGAATACACCTCAAGTAGCTTCAATGACTTTTGTGTAGAAACAGAAATTAAGAGGGAGTTTTGTGTTCCCTACAATCCTCAGCAAAATGGTGTAGCTGAACAAAAGAATAGAGTCATTGTTGAAGCCGCTAAAGCTATGATTCACGATCAAGACTTGCAGACCTTCTTATGGGCTGAAGCATCCAAGAGTGTTGTGTACATTCAAAATAGATGTCCTCACTGTGCCCTGAAGAACATAACTCCAAAGGAAGCCTTCACAGGAGTCAAACCAGATATCAGCCACCTAAGGATCTTTGGAAGTCATGTCTATGTTCATGTGCCAAAGGAAAAGAGGACTAAGTTAGAGCCTTCTGGGAAGAAAAGTATCCTTGTTGGGTATAGTGAATCTTCCAAGGCATTTTGCATCTACATTCCTAGTCAAAGGTACATTGAGGTGAGTAGGGATGTCACCTTTGAAGAAAATATTGCTTTCAAGAAATCTAGAGGTTCTCTTATTGATATTGATAAAGAAGTCAATGATATGGATATTGATACTAACCCTGAGATTCAGAGAGAGTCTATTGAACATCCTGAACCTATTGAGCATGATGATCCTTCTGAGCCTCTGGTTCCAACTGATAGACCTAGAGACATTGCAGTTAGCAAGAAAAGACCACTTTGGGTTAGAAGCACAATTCAAGATGCAGAAAAGTTTGCAGATCCTAGTGACACTTTTAGAGAGAGTAAGAAACCTCAGAAGCTCTCCAACTATGCTGCAATGAAGTGCAACATCATTGAGGTTGAACCATCCAGCATAGAAGAAGCTATGAACCAGCAAGCATGGAAGTTAGCTATAGACGAAGAGTATCAATCCATCATCAAGAATGATGTCTGAGATATTGTGCCTAGACCTAAAGGTAAGTCTGTTGTTTCCTCCAAATGGTTGTTTAAAATTAAACATGTTGCTGATGGTAGTATAGAGAAATATAAAGCTAGATTTGTAGCTCGTGGTTTTTCTCAAAAGGAAGGCATAGATTATGAAGAAACATTTGCTCTTGTTGCTAGATATACTTCCATTAGAACTATTATAGCTATTGTTGCAGCCAAAGGTTGGAAATTACATCAGATGGATGTAAAGATTGCCTTCCTTAATGGTGTTATTGAGGAAGAAGTCTATATCGAACAACCTGAAGGTTATGAGATTCATAATAGAGAATCTCATGTGTGCAGATTGAAGAAAGCTCTCTACAGCCTCAAACAAGCACCTAGAGCTTGGTATGAAAGAATTGATAAGTACTTAGTCAGTCTAGGATTTTATAAGAATGATGCTGACCCTAACATTTACTTTAAAGTATTTAATGGTGAAATGATAATTCTGGTTCTATATGTTGATGATTTATTTCTAACTGGTGAAGATAGTCTCATCATTAGGTGTAAGAAAGAATTAGCTACTGAATTTGAAATGAAGGATCTAGGTCTAATGCATTACTTTCTAGGGTTAGAAGAGTAGCAAAGACCTAATGAAATTATTCTAAGTCAAGGTAAATATGCTATTGATATATTGAAAAGATTTGGTATGATGGATTGTAAACCTATGTCTACTCCTATGGAAACTAACTTGAAGAAGTTGAGTATTTCTGCAGCTAACTCTGATTTTGCAGATCTTTCAGAGTACAGGCAGTTGATTGGATCCTTGATGTATCTAGTCAACACTAGACCAGATATTTGCTATACAGTGACTGCACTTAGCCAATTCATGAACCAACCAATTCATGAACACTTGGTGGCAGCCAAGCACATCCTGAAATACTTGCATGGAACAATTGGCTATGGGTTGAAGTATCCAATCAACACAGTAATCAATTTGGAAGGCTACTCTGATTCTGATTGGGTTGGAAGTGTTACTGACGGGAAAAGCACTTCAGGAATCTGTTTTAGCTTGGGTTCCGCTATGATCTCTTGGGCCGGTAGAAAACAATCCTCAGTTGCATTAAGTACTGCAGAAGCTGAATACATTGCTTCAAGTGTGGCAACTAGACAAGTAGTTTGGCTTCGCAAGCTTCTTGCTAGGTTGTTTGGACAACCTTGGGAATCCACTGTTATTTATTGTGATAATCAGAGTTGTATTAAAATGTCTAATAATCCCGTGTTTCATGACAAATCAAAACATGTGGAAACTCATTATCACTATATTCGTGATATGGCACAAAGAGGTGCCATCCAGCTGAAATATATCAGCACTGATGAACAGATTTCAGATGTTCTCACCAAGCCTCTAGCTCGGGTGAAGTTTGAGTACTTCAAAGAGAAGCTTGGAATGGTGGAGAACACAGCATTGATTGAGAGGGAGTCTCAATCTTAGTGATGCAATTCAGTCTGCATCTTCCACCCTCTGCGGGCAATGCAAGGCGATAGTGTGTCCTTGTCTGGGAGAAGGCTGAGGTGTAAGACCTCTTCCACCCTCTGCGGGCAATGCAAGATGGACACCATGAAATGAGTTCATGATATTTATGTGTTTTATTGCAGGTATACTCTATAAAGCTTATACATTCACTCTTGCAGGCAATGCAAGATGAAAGTCATGAATGGATCATGACATGTGGCAGTTATCCTCCCTAGCTAAGAGGGAGTGTTGAAATAGTAGCTAGCTCGGATACCTATTGTATTTTAATGTTGTCAGTGACAATTAAAATACGCTTGTATTATCTATTATGTAAATGTGTTATTGGGTTGGACCCAAATGTAACGTGGAAGGCAATTCAATGTGTTATTGGGCTAGACCCAAATGTAACGTGGAAAGGCAATTCAATGTGTTATTGGGCTAGACCCAAATGTCTAACGTGGGAAATGTACAATGACAATATAACATTATTCATTAAACATGCAAGCCAACTTGAGGATGATTGGCGCCAAAAGGTTGATATATAACCACTCCAAGATGAAGTCATTTAAACACAATCATTATCAAATGCTATCTGCTCTCCTAGCAGCGATCCTTCCTCATGCGAACTTGTATAAGGCGATTGTGCAAACTCTTCAAGGTTGATTGTGGCGAAATTGTCAAAGTTCTTCATAAGGTCTCTTGTGCGAATCTGATCTAGACATCTGCTCCTCCTCCTAATCATCTGTTGTTAATGAAGGGCTGCATTCCTCCTCGATATCTTGAACAACAATCTGAGATAAGTCATTGTCTTGTAAACTGTCTACATTTGAGATAATACATATCACATTTAAAGGCTGGGTTTTTCACCTCCAAGAGGGAGGTTTTCCCAATGTATTGGTGTCTTGTGTCTTGTGTTTTATTGCTGTTAATATTTATTCACAGTCTGATTATAATCTAATTGGTTAAATTGACATCTGATTGCTTAAAATTAACACAGAATACACACCTCACAAGTGACTGCATATCTTGATGCACAGCTTTGATATTTTAATACTCTTTATTCTCTTCCACATCTTCTCCATTCAAAGGAGGTTTTGAACAGTCAGAAGTGGAACTCAACATGCAGTGATGCCAAACCTAGAAATCAAAGACTAATTTTAAGTAGAAATCCACAGAATAAGGATCAAAAATTTGCTCACTAGATAGATCAAAAGTTAAACTTCTACGCTCATGCCAAAAAACAATGGGCCAATAAAATTTGCAAAAGAACAGTAAATATTGGAGCGTATTATACTTAGTCAGCTAATTGTGAGATGTCTTCCCATCAAAAGAGAGATTGATTTCCTTAAAAATATTCCTATTTATCTTTGGTAAGGCTTAAAGTGGTAGCCTTCAAATTCTTCTTTGAATTTTTTTGATTCATCTGCAAGTTTGTTCTTTAGCCTTCTCCACGAACGCAGTTGATCTGATTGTATCAATCCTTTATACAGTGTTTCAAAAGTGACAGTCTGAGGCAGAAGTCCCTTCTCAATCATTTGTACAAAATACAAACAGGCTTCTCTCCATTTAGCCTTTTCAATCAAACTATGAATTAATAGTGTATAAGAATCAAGGTCAGGGCCATTCCCCTTCTGATGCATGTCATTCCATATATCAAAGACAACATCCATACGATCCAATCTACAAAACATACGGAGCAAGATGTGATAGGTTTGATTTGTTGGCTTGCTTGTCAAGGGCGCTTCTTGCATTTTCTTGTACAATTCTAGGGCCTTATCACCATCATTCCGACCTCCAAACACCTTGAGAAAACAATTGTAAGTGATAGCAGATGGGTAAACTCCATCTTGTACCATCTCATCAAGCAATATATAAGCCTCATTCATTCTGCCAAGAATGCAAAGACACTTGATAACACAAGTATATGTTACAACATTCGGGCTGCAACAATTTTCTTTCATCTCATTCAACAATCTAAAGCATTCTTCCGCCTTGAGTGCTCTACCATATGCATGCATCAGTATAGAATAAGTCATTACGTCAGGAAGAAATCCTCTGCTCTTCATTTCAACTAAAAGATTTTCAGCTGCTTTCTTCATTTGACAGAATCTGGACTCCAATAACTTGTTCTTCCCACAGATGTCTTCGAGAAGTACATTGTAAGTGACCACACTGGGTTCACAACCCTGATTAATCATCTCATTCAAAAGATTCCTGGCAATTGCAGACTTGTTACGCTTGCACCACCCATATATAAGAATGTTATAGGTTTTAGTATCAGGTGTGAATTGGGCTTTCCTTTTATTGAACAATTCAGTTGCCAATCTGGAAAACCCATACTTGCAGAGCGTATCAAGCAGCATTTTGAAGTCCTCGCTACTAGGGTCCCTCTCCAAAAAACTCTCCATGTCATCAAAGGCCCTGATCGCCTGCGTGGCCATGCCAGCAGCGGCATACCTTCTGATCAAAATTGAAAATGACTTCACACCTACCTGGGGAAAAATCTGGCCCATTTCGATGATAAGCTGCCATGCCACATCAAACTGCCTAACCTTCCCCAGCATGTCAATCATGACATTGTATGCACTAACACTATGATGATAACCTACCTGTTCTTTAGCCCAAACAAAAAACCCTAAAGCAACTTTGGATGCATTTCTTAACCTCAACCTTAGCAGAACCTGGTAAACTATATCTGCGGTTATGTTGATTCCATTTAATTGCAAAGCCCCTTCCATCACATGAAAAGGGTTATGCTGATCAATCAAAATCCTACATATCGTCTCGGCATCCTTTGAATCCTCAATGCCCGAGATGGAGGGTTTTCCCTCATCTAGGGTTTTATCGGTTGAAATGATATAAGAGGAGAGACGACATTGCACACATACTGGAGTAGAGTTTAATATGGTCATTTTATTGAGTGCTGCAGAGTATTTAGCATTAAATGAGTTGGGAAAAAGATGCTTAGCTGAGAACTCGTGAAGATTAATTTTCTGGGTCGTTTTCTGAAGCTTTTGCAGGGCTATCTTCAATGCGTAACTCCTAATTGCCATTGGAGGGGTTATAGCGCATCCATGTTGAATGAATTCCAGAAACTAAATTTGAATAAATCGACTGGAGATATTATATACTTCTGAAATCTGCCACCAACTCACTAGAAATACCCCACTGAAAGCGGTTTTGGGACTGTGTTGTAATATAGCCGATTCAACACTGCTTACCAATGAGGCATTGCTAGCTGCAGTTTTTTTTCGACGTTTGGTATTTCATTCTTACATTCACGGTTGTTTATTTTTCCTATTTAATGAATATATCATCTATTAAAAAATAAATAGAGAAGAGATACATTCACAAAGTTTAGTGGAATCAAATATATAATGAAGATGAATAAACAATAAACAAGGTTAAGTTTAATAAAGTCTAAGCCGTAAAAGTAAAAGGTAAAAAGAGTAGGATTGTTATTTTCAAGATTGTCTTAAATATATAGGGACAACTTCAAATGGAGAAATTTTATTGAGTCAAGCTTAGATCGACATCGCATATGTAAACAGAGGTTGAAAGTTGGCTAGAAGGTTGGGACCAACCACCACATGTGGTGTCGTCTTTGGAAAACAAAGGATAAGAGCCACAAGGACCACAAAAGCATAATCCCTAGCAAGTTGGTTGTGCCATGCCAATAACCTTGAGGAGGAGAGCAAGAATCTAATGAAACTTTGGCAATAGTGCAACAGACATTCCCCCAATGGTTGAGCAACTACTAAAGATGGACTACTTCAAGTGCAACTTAACTAGCTTGCACCTAAATTTTCTTAAACAAATTAGGGAAATCATAACTTTAGTGTACAAAAAAGTGACCATTAATAGAAAAACTAGAAAAAAGAGCAACATTTCTAGCTTTCCAAATACTAAAGAGAATTTACATGTTGAAAGCATGCCAAATATGGATATATTTGTGTGGGAGATAAGACCAATCTCTAAGTAAAACCACATCTCGAGAAAAAAAAAGTTTGTCCAATAGTCTTAAAAAAAATCATGAATCTAATTCCAAGTGCCCTAAGCTCTAAGACAAAACCAGAAGAGGTGCTTCAAGAACTCCATTTATCAAAAAAAAATGTACAATGTGAATTGGGAATACAAATCTACCAAACGGCCACCCAAATGAAGGCCTTGATAAATAATGCACTATGAAAAGTGAAGCAATTTAGGCTACAAATTTTTTGACCAAATGCCTCTAGAGTAAGTAATGCCATATTTTAGTAGAGGATTGAAGTTGCAACCAAAGATATAGTTGATCCACCATAGGAAGATTGGAGGATAGCCACAAATAACCTTTTCAAGGTATGTAATTTTGAAAAGGTGTATTTGGATATTGTTTTTAGTCCTTCCACCAAGGTTTAAGGGACATAAATCAAATTTAAGAAGTATCTTTGAAGATATAGCATCAAGCACAAATTGAAAGGTCTCTTGATCTTGCTTTGGAAGCTTGAATTTAAATTCGAATTTAGGCCAATAAAAAAAATTCTTGGTGGCCCTATTGATGAGATATGGCAACACATAAGTTTTTAGTCCTTCCACCAAAGTTTAAGGGACATAAATCAATTTTGAGAAGTATCTTTAAAGATATAGCATCAAGCACAAATTGAAAGGGGATGCAGGAGTATCCCCTGTTCATAGCAATCTTGCATCAACCAAAAATATTTTCCTTTTTGTTTTACTTTCTGTTTGCAGTTTTAGTTTTCCTTTCTGTGTGTCCTAGTTTTGGCTCACCAGATCTTGTGGAGTTGGATTCTACTTGAAGACTTGATCATCTTTCTTGCTTCCAGAATGCATCGCATTTGGATAATTTTCCAACAAGATATCACTATCGGTTTCCATGATAGTTTCTTATTACCAATTAGCAGTTCTTGTTACCGGTTGCCTGGACCTATTATTGGTGATCTACCAAAACCCCCTTCCAAAGCTTGTCGAACCTTGGGTGTTGATTTCGATGTTCCTTGGTGTGTGGTCGACCTTTTCCTGCGATCTATGTTTCATCTTTTAGATTTTTCAGAGGAATCTCTTGGTGGAGGTCAACCTTGTTATTTTACATGTTAAGTCTTGTTCTTCGGGTTTTGATCCCTTTTGGACCAACTGGATCCTTTGGATCGATATATATATAATTGTAATTGCACATTAGAAGGAAATCAATGAGAGAATCAAGTAGCTAGACTGTGTGTAGAAGATATATCTCATGATTCAAGGTCTCGGTTGTGACCTATTCTGTATGTTCTACCAAGCCTGTGAGCAGGTATGTTGTAACCCGGTTGTTACCAGTTGGATGTAATCAATTTTCATGCAATAAAATAATTTGTTTTGCATTGCATCCATCATATCTTTGTGTTTATTTTGTGTTTACTCTTGCTGATCGGTCCGAATTGATCTCTTTGAGGTCCCTCCTCACTGGTGATTGTGTTGGATTTTGCCAAGATCAAGAGGTCAATGAAATGTACAAAATAGAGACATAATATGAGACAAGAATAAATTGTATTCTCATCAATAGAAATGATCAATAACAAGATGTTCAATAGTTGTGTAAAACAATGTAGATGAGCCTGCTAATATAGGCAAGGCTAGGGATATGTATGAGCACACAAACATGACATGTGGCTCAATAAGAAACAAGGGTAGGTAGGAAATAGGTGTGGGTAGGTAGGAGAAATAATATAATATTCCACATGAGGTGGATCACCCACCGAAGGTGGAATTATCACTCCACTATAAGTGGATATGATAGTGTAATAACAAGATCAACACCATAAAAGGTGGAATTTCTCCTACACACACTATCCCAATGTGGCACAAACACCCAAGTGTCTCATATCCAAACTACTATGAAATGCATTATCCTAAGTAAACTTAAGTAAGTGTAATAATATCCATGATGAATAATTATTTACACCAACACCCCCCCTTAAGTGCAACTTAGGGGAATGCACTTAAGTCTACAATGCAACTAAGCAATGCAAGATGGGTCCCGGATACTAGGCCATGTTAGGTACCCATGTACAAATGCAAATGCATGCAAACCAATGCAATGAAATCTCTCACAAAGTGGGGAAAGAGAGAAAAATCCAATGGGAAAAAACCCTCCCCCAAAAGAGAGATGAAAAACATACTAGAGAACTCTCATAGAAGAATGTGAGGAACAAAACCCCATGTGAGGAAAAAGTCCCCCCCATATGAGAGAAGAAGAGAAGTCAAACTATGATCCTCCCTCAATGAAGAATCTGCACCAATGATAGAAGCTCGATGTATGAAGAAACTGCTCCACGAACGTCGAACAACATTCCTCCCCTTAGGAAGAAACAAAACCAAAGGTGTATCCATGAAGTCTCCCCAATCATGAATGGAAGATGTATGAAGAAAACTCATGATGAAAGGAATCTCTGAAAACTGCTCAAGTGTCCCCATGTCGATGCTGAAAGATACCCCTTCCAAAGGTGGTAAACTGTGCCACACTGCTGAAAAAGGCACTCCAAGATCTAGTGGAGATGGATGTAGAACATGTCCCAAAGACTCATATGTCTCCTCAAAACATAAAGAGACCTCCTCCAACTGTTGTACATAAGTATCCACAATCATGTCAACCTCGAAAGAATGATCATGTAGAGAATGAACAAGAGGGTCAGAGTGTGCCCTCGCAACAATTGAAGAAGGATCATCTTCATCAAAGAGAAGATGTATGTCATCAATGATGTCTCCCAAATCTGCAATGTAGGATTCCACAAACAAACCTGCAATGTCTGTCAAGTAATCATCCCATGAATCTGAAGCTGGAAGACAATGAATATCTTGCTGCACTGAATCACATGAAGGCAAAACTGTCGCACTATCTGCATCATCAGGTGCAATAGGTGATGTGATATCAATATGAGGAGATGAAATGCAAGACTCAAGAACGGGGTTACATGTGAGAATCCCCATGTTCAAGTGTCCAAAGTTCTCCTCAAAATCTGAACCATCACAAGAAGTGTGATCATCATGTATAGAATCATCAAATGTGAAATCATCATCATCAACAAAATCTGAAAAGGAGTATAACCGAGATGCATGATCAACCACCCCAGTCGCAATGATAGCTCTAGTCTCCATGTCTCTAATGAAAACTGAGTCAGGTGTGAACTCCACAACTTTCTTAGTTGCGCCATGTGTGATTTGATAGATAGAAAGGAGATTGTTTGTCAAGTGGGGTACACACAACACATCATCGAAGGAGTTATCCCCAATGTCAATAGATCATTTCCCAATCACATCCATGTATGTATGATTGCCCATCAAAATCTGTGGCATGGTGCAAGGCTCAAATGTAGAGAACATAGACTGCGAAGATGCCATATGATGAGAAGCCCCTGAATCTAGAAGCCATCTCTCTGAATCATGACTGATAGTAGCACATAGAGCTTTTCCTTTTCTTGTTCCAAAAGAGTGAGTTTTTCCACTTGTAGAAGCCATGAATGCTTGTCCTTTTCCTTTTGAATGTGAGGAAGTGGAAGTTGATGAATCATCCTTCTTGTAGACTTTAGGCAAATCAATGTTATGCCTTTTGATGATATGTGTAAGCTCATCAATCTTCTTATAATAGCAACGATGCTCCTCATGACCAATCTTTTTACAATAAGCACAAGTAGTTCTCTCTCTCTTTGGTGAATTATCTCTCTTGGAAGAGAATGAATCTCCTTGTTTTGGAGAAGATGGTGCTTTGTCCTTAGGCTTTGATTGCCATTTCTTCTTGTTTGAGTTGTCCTTTCCTTGATTTCCTTTGTTCCCTTGATTTGCCACTAATGCTTGAGACTTAGAAGCCTTAAGAATGCCCATGCTTATCAACTTAGTTTGTTCCATCATCAACATTTCATTGAAAGCATCAAATGTAGGCATTGTGTAGCTTGAACCCATTGTCATCCTATGGGTTTGGAAACTAGAAACAAATGCTGCATATTCTTGTGGAAGCTTGCCTATCAAGTTGAATATCAATTGAGTATCCTTCTTATCAATGCCACAATCTTTGAGTTGTGCCCTCAACTCATTTGCCTTAGTGACATAATCTTGTATAGTATCAAAGTTCTTGGGATCTAACATGGTGAGATCACTATCAATTTGATATCCCCTAATCTCATCAACTTGACCATACAAGTCTTGAAACTTTTGCCAAGCATCCTTGATTAGAGTACATTTCTCAATATGAAAAATGAGATCCTTTGATACATACTTTCTTAAGGTACCAATTGCCATGATATTTTTAGTGAACCAATCTAAGTAACCAACTGGATCAGCCTTAGGATCAACTGGAGCAACAATAGTTCCATCAATGTAATGAGTGAGTCCTTTTTCCATAAGTTTACTCCTTGCATCAATTTTCCAAGTAGCATAGTTATGTGGAGTTAAGAGAGGAAACTTAGAAGAACCCATAGCAGCAAAAAGGAAGGAACACAAGAGCAAAAAAGCACAAGAGACACCCCCCCAAATTCACTCAATCAATGTACCCCCCCTAAAGTGATGATTTTGGCACTTTATACTTAGTGCGATTACAATGAGCCACTTGCAAAACAAGGCAAAGTGGACTTATGATGCAAATTTTACAACTTCTCAAGTGAGATACAAGAGACTTATATCAATAGTGCCATGAATCTAACTGAGATTCAAGCAAATATACAAGTACCAAGAGAGCCAAAAAAGGCCAAGATCTGAAAGTACAATTTCTACTTACAATGGCATCAATCTGATAGCATCATGTGAAATTAGATGAAAAAATACGCACTTTCAAAAAAAACGGCACCTGAAAAGGAGGTCGTATGACCCCAAACGAAGCCTTTGAAGTTGCAAAAACTGGGATTACTCAGGGATAGTCACCAAAAACTGCATTTTCTGAATAATCCGTGCATCAAAATCAAAAAATTTCTTCACCACTGCGAAGAGCACGAAATTCTAGCCCATTTCAAAAAAAATTGCACCCAAAAAGGAGCAAAAATGAGCAAGTTATGGCCATTTGAAGTTGAACTGCAAAATCAAAAATGCAAATGAGAGGGGGGTCCAAAAATTTTCAAACCCTGCTGATGTGGTGCTGATGTCAATAAGTCACTGGATTAAATTTGACGGTCGTATGACCGTCGCAAAAACTTCGCCCTCTGCTGACTGGGCGTCTGTACTGTACGGACGGATGACGTGGACAGTTGACTGTGTATTCCGTACTGTACGGATTTGCTGACTGGGCAGGCTAATTTAGCAGATCATGTGGCGGTCCGTACTGATGATGTGGTTGTGGACTGTGTACGGAAGGGTACCCGCGGGCCAGCGGCCGCCTGCCACGTGGCGAACGCGGGTTCGCCGGTTTGGTGACCTGTTGGCTGTCCGCATTGGCGTCGGTGTTGAGGTGGCGGCGCTGCAGGCTGAGGGCGTTGGGGAGCTGCGTGTGGAGGGAGGTGGCGGAGCAGAGACCGGCGGACGGAGGGAGCGCTGGCGGCAGCGGACGTTGGGCGCGTGTACCGGCGGAGACCTTGGGCGCCAGTGCGGAGGTGGCGTCATGGACGAGGTGCAGGGTACGGGCGCTGGCGCAGGTACCTGTCAGCGGCTAGGACAGGACACTGCGACAGACTTGCAAGGTACGCAGGTCACAGGGGGGGGGGGGGTCTGCAGACCCCCCAAAAATTTGTTGTGTTTTTTTTGCTTTTTCAAATTTTTTTTGCTTTCGGAATTTTCCAAATTTTTTTTTTTCGAATTTTGATTTTTCGAAAATTTTCAGAAAATGAAAATAATTTTTTTTTTTTCGAAAATTATATTAAAAAATTTGAAAATCCGTACGATACAAGCAAAATTGGAGAAAAAAAATTTCTCACCAAAATAGGCCGAATTTATAACCAAAATTCATGGAAACGGCCTTCTGGACGCAATGGCGAGGTCGGATCTGGTCTAGGATGCCTCCAAAAGATGCTACTCCTCAGATCTTCCTCTTGACGTCGCAATAATGTCTCTTCAAGATGAATCAATGAAGCCCCAATGGCTCTGATACCATGTTGGATTTTGCCAAGATCAAGAGGTCAATGAAATGTACAAAATAGAGACATAATATGAGACAAGAATAAACTGTATTCTCATCAATAGAAATGATCAATAACAAGATGTTCAATAGTTGTGTAATACAATGTAGATGAGCCTGCTAATATAGGCAAGGCTAGGGATATGTATGAGCACACAAACATGACATGTGGCTCAATAAGAAACAAGGGTAGGTTGGAAATAGGTGTGGGTAGGTAGGAGAAATAATATAATATTCCACATGAGGTGGATCACCCACCGAAGGTGGAATTATCACTCCACTATAAGTGGATATGATAGTGTAATAACAAGATCAACACCATAAAAGGTGGAATTTCTCCTACACACACTATCCCAATGTGGCACAAACACCCAAGTGTCTCATATCCAAACTACTATGAAATGCATTATCCTAAGTAAACTTAAGTAAGTGTAATAATATCCATGATGAATAATTATTTACACCAATAGATTGCTTCAAGTGGTATCAAAGCAAAGTTTCATTCCGGAGGTTGCATGTGCTGGAATTTTGTTGTAGGGTGGCGGATTGCGGCTCCGACCTGCAGCTGTAGAGGACTAGTGTGAATGATAACACGAAGAGGAGCTAGGAATGGTGGAGCACTTGGGAATGCAGACCTGTTGTGATAGAGATGTTAGGAGGTATAACAGCTCGGTTGGAAGTTGTGGAGATATCCCAGAGAAGAGGCTGACATGTTGAAGATGTAAGTGAAGATGAAGGAGAAGAAGCCTCGACAGAACAAGCAAACCTACCAGCAGTTGATCCAGATGAGGAAAGGTTTTTGAGGGTTTTGAGTAGGGCGAATACTAAACATCATTTTACCCCACCAGAATATGATGGGAAGTTAGATTCAGATGAATTGATGGATTGGATCTCGGAGATGGATAAGTATTTTGATTTTGAAAACACTACAGAAGAGAGGAAGGTGAAATATGCTTGTACCCGGTTGAAAGCTCATTCATCTCTTTGGTGGGAACATTTGCAAGTTGATAGATAAAGGAGTGGTAAAGAGAAGATTAAGACATGGGATCAGATGGTTGCTAAGTTGAAGTCAAAGTTTGTGTCGACAAATAATCAAGTGGATCTGTTCCGAAAGTTTCAGAATTTGAGACAGAAGGAATCTAGTGTGAGGGAGTACACCGAAGGATTTTATAAGTTGAACATTAGATCCGGACATGTTGATGATGAAGTTGAACAAGTTGTGAGATATTTGAATGGATTACGGATGTCTATACAAGATGAACTCGGTTTGATCAAATTGGAGAGTGTAGAAGAGGCTTACCAATATACCCTAAAGGCAGAAGAGAAGTTAAACAAAAGACATGAGCAGAGGCAGAGAGGCAAAGGTGGAAGGTTTACTAGAGGGATATTTCAAGGAGGAAGAAGATATACTAGAGGAAGAGGAACCAGCATAGATCAGAGCAAGGACAAGGAAGTGAACAAGGAAGGTAATTCATATTGGAAGGATGATAGAAATTTCTACTGGAGGAGAGAACCAGATGGTTACCAGAATGAGAATTTTGGAAGGCAAGGCAAGAGGACATTTAGAGGAACCTACTTCAAGTGTGGAGGAGAAGGGCATCGTGCATTCGAGTGTAAGAAGATAGAAACTACCGGAAGAGCAAAAGTGGTGGAAGAAAACCCCACCGGATCAGACAATAAATTGAAAGATGGAGAACTATTGGTGATGAGGAGAGCTTTGTGTCATATTGGAGGAGATGAAGAGCCCTTGAAGAGGAAGAATCTGTTCAAGACTAGATGTAAGGTATCTAATAAGTGTTGTAAAGTTGTTATTGATAGTGGTAGTTCAAATAATCTTGTTTTAGAAGACATGGTGAATAAGTTGAAATTGGAGAGATTGAAACACCCTAAGCCTTATCAGATAGCATGGATTCAGGATGAACATAAGTTGTTAGTAAGTGAATAATGTTTGGTGAAATTGAAAATTGGGAATTATCATGATGTGATATTATGCCTATGGATATTTGTCACCTTTTGTTGGGTAGACCTCAGTTTGATAGACATGCAATACATGATGGGAGAAAGAATGCATACACTATTGTGGCCAATGGGATGACCAAAACCTTGTTACCCTTGGAGGAACCTTTGAAGAATGAAGTCTGCATGAATGCTCGAATCTACTTGGTAGATGGAAGGAAATTCCTGGATGGATCGAGACATGCGAATGCGTGTTTTACCTTAATTCCTAAAAAGACCAAGAAACTGGAACCAAAAGGAGAACACCCAGAAGAGATAAAAGATTTATTGACAGAATATGAGAACATCATTTCAGATAATGAACCTGATGGATTGCCACCTCTGAGGAGTATTAGTCATTGCATGGACTTGGTTCTCAGAGCTAGTTTGCCTAACAAAGTTGCACACCGATTGACACTGGCAGAGAATGAAGAACTGACTAGACAAGTGTAGGAGTTGTTGAAGAAAGGTTTGATCAGGGAGAGTCTGAGCCCTTGTGTAGTACCAATAATATTAACACCTAAGAAGAATGGAGAGTGGAGAATGTGTACTGATTCTAGAGAAATAAACAAGATCACAGTGAAATATCAGTTCCCTTTGCCTAAGATGGATGACATAATGGACTGTTTGAGTTGAGCAAAATACTTTACAAAGAAATCTAATAGTGGATATCATCGGATTAGGATCAGAGAAGGTGATGAGTGGAAGAGAATGTTTAAGACAAATGAAGGACTGTATGAATGGTTGGTGATGCCTTTTGGATTGACTAATGTACCGAGTACTTTCATGAGGCTAATGAATGAGTTATTGAAGAAATTCTTGGGTAAGTTTATTATTGTGTATTTGGATGACATTCTAATTTTCATAAGGACAAAAGAAGAGAATTTGTTGCAGTTAAGACAAGTTTTGCAGAGGTTGATGTTGGTCCTCACAACTAGAATGGCAACTAGGTAATAAAACACAATTCAGAGATTGGATATCTTTGAATAGCTAGCTTTCCTGTAGCAAAGGCTCATTTACTTATCGACCAGGGATGCAAACTTAAAATGGGCCAAAACTATATGTGCACCAAGTTCATGCCGCAACCATTCTATATTACTATAGGAAAGGAAATTCTTTGAAGTAAACATTCAAAATCTCAATGAACTAATACTTAATCCGAATTCACAACTGGAAATCACTCAAACAACTACTACTAAATGATAATATTCTGGCAAGAGAATAGGAACTACTCTGTCATTGTGGATGTAGGAACAAACAGAGGAATTGTTTCCAGTGGCTGCAGGAACAGACAATTGCCAAAACAACTACTACTAAAAAATGGAAACTAACTGGAAAACACGAAGGATCACTCACCAAGTGGGCCCCCTTGATTGAGCATATCCCGAACTTTCATATTACAATTGTTAAGCTTTTAAAATCACATTGATCTCTTTATTCCAATTTGACTATGAAAATACATAAGTACCAGAAGATTGAGTATTACAAATATCATGGTCGTTCTCTTCTATCCCCGAGAGGAGAGAGAGGCCCCTTTATTTATATGGAAACTTACAACAAATTCTTAATTGATCAACCACATTCCTACGAAATAGGCGAACATGATTCATTAAACAAAAGAAGAAGAAGTCAGCATAGGAAAACAAAACAACGTCTGTCCTGCAGCTAAGAAAATATAGCATGACTTGCTTCCTGGATCTAAGCTCCACTAAGAACAGTTATAAATGTCCCATAAATCATTCTGCAGAAGAACCAGTCAAGTGGCTTCAATCTACCTTAATACTGTTTTTCTTTGACTGGGTCTGCATTGTGGCTACATATTTGGTGCTTCTTTAAACCGTCACTTAGTCTTTCCTTCTCCTGTGTCGACCATGCATCATGATGTTAACGTGCACAATAAACATCTGTATATACTAATGCTAGCATGATATAATTTAAATCATACTTAAGATTGATTTTAGATATTTGCATAGATAAATCATTTTAAAACCATTATATGACAACCTTAAGTATAAGTCAAATCAGTTTCAGAAACACTTAAAAGGTATCAACTAGGAGTATCCTGATTCAAATATCATCTAATCATAAGACCTAGGCAGGAGTATTATAACAAAAATCTATCAAAATAGAGTCGTTATTTAGGCTCATCATCTCCCCCTAACCTAACTTCTTGTTGATCCTCCAACAACAGGAAAATTCTGAATTCTGGCAATTGATTCTAAAATTGTCAGGAGTAACTTGCCCAGAACCTCCTGTAGACAAACTCTAGTAGAATCCTTTCATTTTATCCAATCTCGTCCACCTAGTACGTTTTGTTGCTTCACTATATGGTGGATCATTATCCCTACATCCCATCAGTGGCCATAGGAGGATTGGAGGCTGAAAACTGAGAGGCAACTAATGTCTTCCCTTTGTTCTTCCCAAGTGCATATATTTGGGTGCTCTCTTTAGTGTTGCACGATAGTTTTGTACGAAGTGTGGCTTAGATTGCCTCAACTCATCTGGCAGGCTATTCCAACGTTGGACCAAATTTCCTATGCTACTTGTCCTTCCCTTGTAGCCATTTGTTCATATTCTTTATAGACCTCCTCTCTTAAGGGTAGAATATCTTTTGCATAATCTAGTTGATATAAAATCTTTTTCCAATCAAAATAAAGTCTTCTAGGCTCTCTTGATTTAGCCTTTAATGGCAGTGAAAGGTCAAGTTCTTCCTTTCTATGTATTTGAAATTTCTCTCCTCTTGCTATTTCGTTTTGCATCCATGACATGAGAGCTCTCAATTGGATATCTCTAATGTAGAGGAGAGGGTTCCAATTGACATCATCAGGAACAACATAGTTATGTAAATAAAATTCACAGAGTAGATTCTTAATGGCTGTAGGAGATGTCTGATAAACATTGTAGAATTCTTGAGGTGTCTACAATGAGGGACTTAGATCCCTGACAATTCTCATGATCTTCAAATAGATATGTTGTTCTTTTAAATATAGAGAGTAAACATGAGGAGGTTCTCGACATTGCATTAGTCATGGTACCATAGTGGCTACTGTTTCCACCTTAGTTTTAAGCTGAGTAATTTCCTCATCTTTTTGTTCAATAATATTCTTCTGCTGGTTGATTATCATCTGCATTTATGCCTTTTCCAATTCCCATTCTTGGTAAAGGGCAAGTGCCACTGCATGACTGGTAAGGGAAGTAGGTGGTCTATGAATAGGTGCCCTAGGTTTCATCTTTTCAACTTTTCTCCCTGCTTCAATAACTTGTTCTACAATAGATGCTAAACTATCCAGCCTATCAAAACCTACTTCTCCCTGTGGTTGCTCAATGTTCTGTATTTCTTCCTCTTCATGCAGCTGCAGTTCTTCCTCTTCATCTTTTTCTTTTTCCCTTTGGAGTTCCCTAGGTGGAGAAGGAGGAACATCATTTTGGGGTGGACTGTGTGGCTCTTGTTCTGGAGAATCAACTAGAATGGTGACATTTGGCTCCGCTGATTGCTCTTGATTTTTAAGCTTTTTCCGGAGCCTACCACTGCTTCTCTGAGATTTCCCTTTAGTGACTACAAGACTACTTCCTATAGCTAACTCCTCAACCACTTTAGTGGTTATAGGAGAAACTTTTTTTATAACTTTTTTTTTCTTGACCATAGGAGAGGGTGAATTATCACTTTTCTCCTCCTTCGTTTCTATGTCAACCTGTTTTCCTTTGCCTTTTTCCTTTTGTACAACAACCCTAGTTTTTATTAGGCTTTGAGAAGGAACCCCTGTTGTAGCTTTTTCTTATAAGGGTTCCTCTGCTGCAGGAACATTTTGTTCTAATGATATTCTGGAGGATGAGGGTTCATTAGGAGAACCAGGTTTTTCAATATTTTCCAAATTTTCCTGTTTTTGAGATGGAAGTGGTTCCTCTGAACCCACATTTTCTACCCTAAACCTTCTAATTTCAACAAATTCATACCAAGACATCAAAGAGACATCTCTTAAATATATTTCAATCAATAGATTAATTAGGCAATGATGAGAAACAAAGTGAGGCCTACCTTTCTAGGTTTCTGTTGCGCTTATAGAAAGAAGGTTGTAAAATATGTTTGGAACATTCATCCTTCTCCCATGGCATAGATGACTCAAAAGCTTGAAATGATGGGAATGCAGACACAAGAACCTTCCTTCATAAGTTAAATACTTCAAAACATATAATGCTACTACTCTCCATTTAGACATAAGAGATTCTCACCTAGCTCCCTGTCTATCTATTACTAAGGGTGGGTCTCCCTGTCATGTAAACTCTGCTATTGCACTACGTGCATCCTTAGATTCTGGGTATTTTTCTCCATATGTTGGCAACCTAGTTACTTCTGCAATCCGTTCCTCTATCATCACAACACTCAAACCTTTTACCTAGGCTTCTCCATCTAAAAGTGTGTGGGTAAATTCCCTTGCAATTTCCTCATTAAACTCAGTCAGCTTCATAAAATAATTCAGCCACCCATTGTTGTGGAATATTGGCTCACAATCTTGGTCCTGAAGAAGGACTTCATGAACTGCTGGCTCATGACGAATAGGTGGACCACCCATTGTAGTGATAACACTTTCTACTCTTAATGGCATAAATTTGTCCAATTTCTGCAACTGAAATATACTCAATATGCTCTTACTTGGTTGGAACCCAGCTGCAATCCTAAAATAACTCTAGGCAAATATAAATGACAGAGTATAAAATATCACCTCAAACTAAAAAGTTTTAAAAAATTAAAACGCAATCTGGGATGACATAAGAATTATCTACTAGAGTAATTATTAGTGTACTCCCCCCCCCAACCTAAGGTTTAATAGGTGTCCACACATGCGGAGGAGGACTGAAAAAAGACACTATACAAAATATCATAATGATAGTTGATATGGTTTAATTATATACATGTAACAAAAATAAATACACGAGTGTACCTGACATCATGCGATAATGACTGCAGCTAAAGACATTGAGTCATCATGCATGGAAAACAAGGTGGAAATGGATGAAGAGAGTGGAAAGAAATGAGTGAATATAGAATGGAATATTTATTGCACAAAAATGTACTTCATCCGGATATGGAAGTATTTATTATGAGCATGCAACAAAGATTTAGGATGGAGAGGTAACAGAAAAGCCATCGCTGGTTATTGCAGGAATCTTGGATAATTGGACAACACCATTAGAGAATATTTCAACTATCTCATAAGTTCATAACCGTCATGTCTGTAATTTTTCCAAGTTATCTGTATACCTTGAATCATAGAGAAGGGCCCAATCACCTATCTTGAATGATTTATCTTTGATATAGCGATCATGCCACTTCATGTGCTGATTTTGAATTGATTCGGTGTGCTGCAGGGATGACTTTCTTATCTCATCTGAGGCATTAAGCTGCAGGATCCTTTCCTCTTGTGTTGTAGAAAGAGTCATATCCAAGGCAATGGTTGTTCTCAAGGTTTTATGCTCAAATTCCACAAGCATCATTGCTTTTGTCCCATATACCATTTCAAAGGGTGTAAACCTCGTTGTGGTTTTCCAAGTGATTCTATAAGTCCAAACTGCTTCAAATAACCTGCTAGACCAATCCTTGTGGTTAAGAGCTACTGTTTTGGTCAATATTGATTCAAGGTCCTTGTTAGTGATCTCTGCTTGTCCATTAGCCTGAGGATGATAGGGAGTGGATTTTCTATGCCTTACATTGTATTCATTAATCAGGGTTGTAATCAAAATGGAAGTGAATTGTGCCCCTTGATCTATTACAATTTCTCTAGGAACTCCATACTGAGTGAAGATCTCTTGATATAAAAAAATTTCTACCTTATTATCCCTAGCATGCTTGAATGCTTTGACCTCTACCCACTTTGTGACATAGTCAATACAAATAAGAATGTATGACCAACCATTTGATAATGGATCAATTGGCCCAACAAAGTCTAAGCCCCATTTGTCAAATGGTGTAACAACCACCTGTGGGTGTAAAGGCATTTCATCAGACCGATTTGGTCTTCCCATTCTTTGACATCTATCACATTTCCTGGTATATTTGACTGCATCCTTGTGCAAGGTTGGCCAATAATACCCTGTAGTCAATATCTTGAGAGTTGTTCTTTTGGCAACAAAGTGACCTCCACAAGGCTCATCATGACAGGCGTGAAGTATATCATATGTCTCATCTTATCTAACATAGCGCCTCATAATTTGATCTGGTCCTAAATAAAATAAGCAATCTACTATCCATGAGAAGTTGAAACTATTTTCTACCAGCAATCTTTTTTCTTTTAGTGAGAAATGAGGAGGTATCTTGTTAGTTGCTAAGTAGTTAGCTATGTCAGCATACCATGGACTGTTCAAATTAATTAAAAAAAATTCTCATCTGGAAAACAAATGTTCAAATTAATTGAATTCTAGACAGAAAATCTACCACTACATTTGTTTTACCTAGTTTATCTATGATATTAATGTCAAATTCTTGCATTAACAACAACCATCTTGCCAACCTACCTATAATGGAACTTTTGTTCATGAGGTACCTGATGGCTGCATGATCAGTATGCACAAAGATTTGATAACCAGTTATATAGTGCCTAAACTTATTGAGGGCATATATGACAACTAATATTTCCTTTTCAGTGACAGTATAATTCAGCTCCGGTCCTTGCAAATTTTTACTGATATAATAAATTGCATTTTCCAAAACTCCTTGCTTCTGCCCCAAAACTACTCCTATTGCAAAATTGGATGCATCTATATGAATGTGAAAAGGAAGAGACCAATTAGGTCCTTTAAGCACAGGGGCCTGAGTTAAGACTCCTTTTAGTTTAGAAAATGCCTCTTCACATGTAGCTGTCCATTCAAACTCAACATCTTTTGTTAATAGAGAATATAAAGGTCCTGCTATTTTACTAAAGTCCTTGATAAATCTCCTATAGTACCCTGCATGGCCTAAAAAACTTCTTACATCCTTTTGTTTTGTAGTGGCATGAAGAGAAAGTATTACCTCAATGTTGGCTGGATCTACTTGAATACCTAATTGAGAAATATGATTCCCCAACACTATTCCTTCTTGAATCATCATTAAAACATTTTTCATTGTTTAGGGATAAGTTGTGATCCTCACGTCGCTGCAACACTTTGGCAAGATTTTGTAATGCTTCCTTAAAGGTGGCCCCATAAGCAATAAAATCATCCATGTAAATTTCCATACAATCTTGGGATATATCTGAGAATATACTGAGGACAACCCTTTGAAAGGTTGCAGGAGCATTACATAAACCAAAAGGGAGAACTGAATAGGCATATGTGCCCTAGGGGTAGGTAAAGGTGTTCTTTTCCTAATCTTCTGGAGCTATTATGATATGATTATAACCACTGAACCCATCTAAGAATGAAAATTATTGCTTACCTGCTAGAGAATCTAACACTTGATCTATGAATAGAAGTGGGAAGTGATCCTTTTTGGTAGTAGTGTTGAGCTCCCTATAGTCCACACAAACTCTCCATTTCCCTCCTTTCTTTGGAACTATAACCAGGGGAGAAACCCATTGACTATCTGAAATAGGGAAAATGAATCTTGAATTAAGCAACTTTGGTAGTTCCTCTTTAACTATTTCCCTTGGGGCAGGATTAATCCTTCGTTGAGGTTGTCTAATTGGTTTACAATCTTCTCTAATATAAATCCTATGGGTACACAATGTAGGATTTAATCCCTTCATTTCATGATAATCCCATGTGAAGGCTTGTTGTTGGGCTTTGAGTAATTCTATCAATGACAATCTTTGATTTGCTGCTAATTGACTATTGACATTCAGATTTATTCCTGAGGCAACCTCTATTTCAGTGACTGACTCAACATTAGATATTTCAGATAGACAAGAGGTTTGAATCTCTTGTGGTAATAATGTATGAAATATGTTTGTGGATGCAGGAGAATCTAAAGAGCTTGCAGACGGAAGAAGAGTATGCAAGGGACTTGCTGGTATACCCAATAACTGTTGAGCTGCTCCATAATGATTTCTTATGATGTTAGAGAGTACCGTATCATCCTCTTTAAGTGCTATGAATGGTTCCCTGGTTAACATCATTAGTTGTTGAATAGAATTAATTTCCTTTGCTTCTTCTCCTATATCTGGCCATACTACTTGCTCTTGATCAAGTTGTGGTTGTGTTGGAGAATAGAGTGCAAGAGTTTTAGTAGTAATGCCATCTGAAATGGCCATGTTTGATCTGCAACCTATGTATGCATCAGTTGTAGCAAGCCAAGGTCTTCCCAAAATGATTGGATATCCCCCTAATGTTGCCTTAGGATAGAGTATTATAAAATCAGTCGGGAATTCCCAAGAATCTAATGTGACAACAATATCTTCAACCATCCCTTCAAGCCATACAATAGAGCTATCAATAAGTTGCAGGACCGTTGGGGTTGATCTAAGACTAGTAATGTTGAGTTGTCGCATGACATCCTTAGTCATCACATTTACGGCTGCTCCTAATTCTATCAAGGCATTTTTAATTTGAGTTCCATTAATAACTACCTTCACAATAGGGCTACCTGGGTCAGAATATTTAGGGACATCAATTTTTCCTAACAAAATATAAGCCAATTGTCCTATGACATGCACTATTTTTTGGGTCCTTTTTCTTTCTCCCAGGTTTCTTCAAACATTCCTCCTTTAACTTTTTCATATATGGGAATATCCTTAATAGCTTGAAACAGTGGAATCTTTACACATTTATGTTTTAATGGATCAATAAGATCAAAAGCTATATCATCCTGCTTCCTAGACACTTCTACCTGCAATCTTTGAGGAAATGAGGGAGTTCCTTCATGTGTGCCTAGAGCCTCAGACTGATGAATCTGCTTAGGTTTCCAGGTTGATCAAGTGTAGTGTCCTAAGAAAGCTCCTCAGATGGTAATTTCATCATGACTAGAGGAGATGGAGTAGGCAGTGTTGTTCCCGACTATAAGTGAATATCACCTATATTGAGAGAATATGTAGGATAGTGATTAGGATCAGTTGAAAAAACTTATTGTTGTTGCTGGGGTTTGTTATTTGGATTTGGCACAGGCTATGTTGGCAGTTAGGTTGGCTTGGGTGGAGTAGCATTAGGAGCTGGTGGCATTAAAGCCAACTATTGGGAATGTTGTTGTGGTTGCAGGAAATTTGATGATTGGTTCGCCCATTGTTGTCCTCCCCTCCATTGTGATGACTGTTGCTAGTTACCTTGAGGTGGTGACCAATTCCCTTGTGGTTGCTGCCATTGAGAGGAAGGAATATAATAATTAGGCCAAGGGTTTTGAGAATTATTCCAAGACTGAGGAGTATAATTTCCAAAATCTTGGGAGTATGGAGGTTTCCACTTATTATTTTGTGCATTGAAGTTCATATAAGGATTAGAAAATGACAATGGATCTTGTGGCATACCTTGTCTTGGAAGTCAAGGCCTTCGTTGTGCAACATAAAAGAGTTGTTCATCATCTCCATAGACAGGCTTGAAATCTGGGGAAGGTTGTTGCCTATCAATTTTAGCTAGCAGTTTACATTTACAATCCTTCTTCTTTTGTCAACAATGAGGACAAAATTCAGCAAGCATAGCCTTTGCCTCCTCATGCTTCTTTCTTGCTTGAAGTGTATCCAACTGAGTAGCCATATTATTAATAATATCCTCCTTAAAGTCCTTTAACAAATGAGTTATTTCTATTCTTGAAACTATTGTAGATGCCTTTGCAATTGAAGAACCAAGCCTATAGTGTCTTCCCTTCTTGGTTGCAGCTCTGAAGTAATTTTGACAGATTTGTCTAATGTCATCCCATTGAACTTGAGTAATATCTCCTCCTCCCATGAGGTCTAATGAGTCAACACAATCTTCATTGATTCCCCTTAGAAAGATAAACTTCATGGATTCTTCACTCAGAGAGCTATGCTTGGATTTTCTGAAACTAAACATAAACCTCTCCAAATAATCTTTCAGGCTTTCATCTTCTTTTTGTGTCATCCTGAAGATATCATCACCATGTCGGTCCATTCCCCTTCAATAGTCTTTATACTTATCCAAGAAGTATATCTTCATCTCCTCCCAAGTAGTGATTACATCTCTTCCTAGACTCATAAACCATCTCAGGGCAACTTCTTTCAGAGTAGCGGGGAATACCTTGAGTTTATGGACATCAAAGGTATAATCATAACTTCTACAAAGTATGTCAAATTTAAACAAAAAGGTATCAAGATCTTCTGTTTCCAAACCATGAAATTTTGGAAGAGAAGAATCTGGTATACTATTCAAATTTGCATTATCATGTTGGTCACGAATGGGAAACTCAAAGGTTGGATTTATAGGCGGAGGTGGAGGATTTGCTGCCATTGGTCCCTGATAAAGGACTAAAGGTAAAATGTTTTGCTATGGGGGTTCATTTAGGAAGTCTAGGTCTCCTTTTGACAAATTAAAAACACCTCTATTTCTGCAAAAGGGTTTACTTCAAGTGCTTGATTTGATCTTATATGTTGAGTGGAATGCGAGGGAAGGAATCTTCCTAATGCATCTCTTCTCCTCCTATGCATGCAGATTAATGAAGAAATTCAAAGAGCTAACTAAAAAAACTTAAAACTAATGGTTACATCAGGCTCTTAATTTGGCACCATCCCCAACAACGAAGCCAAAAATGTTTGTCCTCACAACTGGAATGTCAACTAAGTAATAAAACACAATTCAAAAATTGGATATCTTTGAATAGATATCTTTCCTGTAGCAAAGGCTCATTTACTTATCGACCAGGGACGTAAACTTAAAATGGGCCAACACTGTATGTGCACCAAGTTCATATCGCAACTATTCTATATTACTACAGGAAAGGAAATTCTTTGAAGTAAACGTGCAAAATATCAATGAACTAATACTTAATACGAATTCACAACTGGAAATCACTCAAACAACTACTACTAAATGATAACATCCTGGTAAGCGAATAGGAACTACTCTGCCACTGTGGCTACAAGAACATACAAAGGAATTGTTTCCAATGGTTGTAGGAACAAACAATTGCCAAAACTACTACTATTGAAAAATGGAAACTAACTAGAAAACACGAAGGATTACTCACTAAGTGGGGCCCCTTGAGTGAGCATATTCTGAACTTTCAGATTACAATTGTTAAGCTTTTAAAATCACATTGATCTCTTTATTCCAATTTGACTGTGAAAATACATAAGTACCAGAAGACCGAGTATTACAAATATTAAACACAATTGGAAATCCTAGTCCTCACAACTGGAATGGCAACTAGGTAATAAAACACAATTAAGAGATTGGATATCTTTGAATAGCTAGCTTTCATATAGCAAAGGATCATTTACTTATCGACCAAGGACATAAACTTAAAATGGGCCAACACTGTATGTGCACCAAGTTCATATCGCAACTATTCTATATTACTGCAGGAAAGGAAATTCTTTGAAGTAAACATGCAAATTCACAATAAACTAGAATACTTAATCTGAATTCACAACTGGGTATGTGCACTAAGTTGTGGTACCAAAAGGGGGTCTTAAGATGCCACTTTTTTCTGAAATTAACAAAGTTTGAACTTCAACGACAAATTGAAGATAGTTAGACTCCAAATTTGAAGATGCAACAAGAACAAGAGTTAGAGTGCTTCAAGTCTACTTTCTAAACTACTAATTTTTTTTGAAAATGGTGGAGATTAAGGGCTTCAAAAAGGGGGGCCACAAAAAGTGGTCCTATTTTTATGCAAAAAACATAACATAGAATCTGTTGTGGCCCCCCTAAAATGTTAACTTTTTTTTTGAATGTTTAAAATCGCTTCGGTGAGAAATTAGCCAACACCTTGTAGTTTATGCTAGATTTTTCAGCTAATTTTTTAATGAGTATATGATTTTTTACTAATTTTTGAAGTGGACACATTTTGAAAAACAAAAATTTGAGAGTGCTCCCCCCTAAAATCATTGATAACTAATCAAAAATAAAAACTTTTAAAAAAAATTTGTGTAGAATGGAGTCTGGTTTTTAAAAATGTAAGTTTCTTCAAAATCCGATGAACGTGTAAAAAACTATACCCAAAATAGTGCATGTTGGTTTTTGACCAAAATCAAACACACTAACAAAATAAATTATAGATGAAAGCCTTAACGAAATCAAAATCTGAAAAGAATTACATGCTTGAATAGCTAAGAGAGAGATCAAGGCCTCTATGGTATTTTTTTTAGTTTTATTGAAACACGTGCAAACCCGATGGAGAACACAACCAAAAATATGTGAAAATTTTCTAGTCCTCTGTTAAAAATACGTCTCAAACCTGAAATGGTCGTCCAACCATTTGGGTTGGATACCCAAGTACAATCCAACCCAAAGGGTTGGTATTTTCCAATGCAGACCATTTGGCGAGCGCCAAATATGACGCTCGCCAAATGAAAACAAATGAATTTTCCCATTTGGCGTGCACCAAATGAGAAAAGTCAACTTTTTTCATTTGGCGAGCACCAAATTTGGCACGTGCCAAATGTCTTGCATTGTCCAATTTGAAGGTTTTGTGATGCAAATTTTTCAACTTGGGCACAAGTTATACCCATCATGAGAGGAGAATATATACATGAAATATAATATTTAATTATGTCACTTTAAGTTATATTTCATGTATATATTGGTAGGATGTTTGAGAGTGGTTTATAATCTATAGGAGTTATAATTTAGATTCTTGTTTTTAGAGGATCATATTGACTTTCATACTTAGTCAAATTTCAATAATCAAAATTCTCCTATTAGCATTCTTTAGATCCGCATCTCACTATCTTTATCTTCCCTAAACTCTACACCTATCTCTCTCACTCTCTCGTCTCTCTCACTTCTCTCTCCCTTCTCTAGGTATATCCCACCCTCTCTACCTTTCATCCATTCCTTGTACCATAATTTATATCCTTGACTCCCTTCCTCTCTCTTCTCTCTCACTCTCTTATTATTTCTCTCCCCTCCCACTCGTTTCACTACCGATCCCTTCTATACTCTCTCTCCCCATATCTAGGGCTCTCCTTCCCTCCCTATTCACCTCACTACCTCTCCCTCCCTATATTATTACCCACCTCTATGTTCCCCTCTAGGTTTCTCACTTATCTAATTTTCCACCCTCTAGTTATCTCCCTCCCTCTCCACCTTTCTCTCCTTTCCCTTTCTCCTATCTATTTATGAACACTCTCCCTCTCTTCTCTCTCTCCAAACCCATATCCATCTCCTCATTCTCTAGGTCTCTCGCTCCCTCCATTTCTACCTGTCCATCCATCCCCTGATTCCCCTCTTACTCATCTCTTTGTTCTTCTATCTCTTCTCTTCTCTCTCCCTTCCCTCTCTAGATCTCTCCCTTCCTTTCTTCCCCTCTCCATTTATATATCCTTCCCCCACTCTCTCATTATCTCTCTTCCTCTATTATTCTCTCTCTTCGTTGTCTAGTTCATTAACTCTCCAACCCACCCTCTCTCCCCTCTCTAGGTTTCTCCCTCCCTTCCTCTCCACCTATCTACCTTTGCATATAGGTCTTGTTACCCACCTCTCTTTATCCCCCTCTATCTATCTCACTCCTCTCTCAAAATCTAGGTCTCTTGCCTATCTATATGTCCCCTCTATAGTTCTCTCTCTCCCTCTCTATCTCTCTCCCCCTCCTCCTTAACATATGACCCACAACAACACCAAGTGGTGACCTAAGGGGTCACAAGACACCGTATGACCCCTTAGGACATAATATGACCCCTGACAACACCTAAGGAGTCATATGGTGCCCTAAGGGCACACCATATGACACCTTAGGACACAATACAATCCATAACAACACCATATGATGTCCTCAAGGGTCATATGGTGTCCTAAATGGTCATAGGATGCCATATGACCCCTTAGGATACAATATGACCCCTAATGACACCTAAGGGGTCATATGGTGTCCTAAGGGGTCATATGACACCATATGACCCCTTAGGACATAATATGACCCTTAACGACATCTAAGGGGTCATATGGTTTCCTAAGGGGTCATAGGACACCATATGACCTATTAGGACACCATACAACCCATAACGATACCATATGGTGTCCTAAGGTGTCATAGGACACCACATGACTCCTTGGGATACCATACGACCCATAACAACACCATATGGTGTCCTAAGGGGTCACAAGACACCAGATGACTCCTGAGGACACCATATGACCCATATTGACACTATATGGTGTGCTAAGGGGTCATATGGTGTCCTATGTCCTATGTCCCTTTAGAACATAATATGACCCCTAACAACACCTAAGGGGTCATATGGTGTCCTAAGGGGTCATAGGACACCATATGACCCCTTAGGACACAATATGAACCCTAAAGACACGTAAGGGGTTATATGGTGTCCTAAGGGGTCATAGAACACTATATGACCCCTTATGATATCATATAACCCAAAATGATACTATATGGTGTCGTGAGGGGTCACATGGTGTCCTAAGGGATCTTAGGACACCATATGACCCCTTAGGACACCATACAACCCATAACGACACCATATGGTGTCCGAAGGGGTCATAGGATACCATATAACCCATTATTACACAATATGATCCCTAATGACATATAAGGGGTCATATGGTGTCCTATGGGGTCATATGGCATCATATGACCCCTTAGGACATAATACAATGCATAACAACACCATATTATGTCGTAAGGGGTCATATGGTGTCCTAAGGGGTCATAGGACATAATATGGCCCTTAACAACCCCTTAGCACACTATACGACCTATAATGACACCATATGGTGTCCTAAGGGGTCATATAGTGTCCTAATGGGTCATATAACACCATATGACCCCTTAGCACACCATAAGACCAATAATAACACCATATGGTGTCCTAAGTGGTAATAGGACACCATATGACCCTTTTGGACACCATACGACCCATAACAACACCATATGAGGGCTCATATGGTGTTCTACACCATATGACCCCTTAGGACACCATATGACTCATAATGACACCATATTGTATCCTAAGAGTTCATATGGTTCCCTAAGGGGTTATCAAACACCATATGACTCCTCAAGACACCATACGACTCATAACAACACCATATTATATCCTAAGGGGTCATATGGTGTCCTAAAGGGTCATAGGACACAATGTGACCTCTAACGACCCCTTAGGGGGTCATAAAACACCATATGACCCCTTAAAACACCATATAGCCCATAGCAACACAATATGGTGTCCTAAGGGGTCATACAACACCATATGACCCCTTAGCACACCATACAACCCATAAAGGACATATGGTATCCTTCATCTAACACCATATGACTCCTTAGGACACCACATGACCCATAAAGACACCATATGGTGTCCTATGGTATCATATGGTGTTCTAAGGGGTCATAGGACACCCTATGACCCCTTAGGACACAATATGATCCCTAACAACACCTAAGGGGTCATATGGTGTCCTAGGGGTTCATAGGACACCACATAACCCCTTAGGACATAATATGACCCCTAACGACACCTAAGGGGTCATATGGTATCCTAAAGGGTCATAAGACACCTAATGACCGCTTAGGACACCATACGACCCCTAACATCACCATATGGTATCCTAAGGGGTCATATGGTTTCTTAAGGGTTCATATGGTGTTCTATGACCCCTTAGGACACCATATGACCCCATAAAACACCATATAATCCCTAACAACAAAATATGGTGTCCTAGGGGGTCATATGATGTTCTATGACCCCTTAGGACACCATATGACCCCTAATGACAACATATGGTGTCCTAAGGGGTCATATGGTGTTCTATGACCCCTTGGGACACTATATGAGCCCTCGAGACACCATATAACCCCTAAAAACACCATGTGGTGTCCTAAGGGGTCATATGGTGTTCTATCTCCCCTTAGGACACCATATGACCCCATACAAAACCATATGACCCCTCACGACACCATATGTTGTCCTAAGGGGTCATATGGTGTTCTAAGAGATCATAGAACACCATATGACCCCTAACAACATCAGATGACATATGGTGTCCTAAGGGGTCATGTAACACCATATGATCCCTAACGACACCATATGACCCCTTAGGACACCATATGACCCCTAATGACACCATATGGTGTCGTTAGGGGCCATATGGTGTCATAAGGGATCATATGGTGTCATAATGGGTAATAGAATATCATATGACCCCTTAAGACACCATATGATTCCTAACAATACCATATGACCCCTTAGGACACCATATGACCCCTTAGGACACCATATGACCTCTAACAATACTATATTGTGTCTTGAGGGGTCATATGGTGTCACAAGTGGTCATGTCATGTACTAGGATGTTAAAATGGGTCATATAGTGTCCTAGGGCATGATAGGACACCATATGACCCCTCAAGACACCATATGACCCTTCAGGACACCATATGGTGTCGTTAGGGGTCATATGGTGTCCTAAGGGGTCATATGGTGTCCTAAGTGGTCATATAGTATTCTATGACCCATTAGGATGCCATACGACCCCTTAGGACACCATATGACCCCTAACGACACCATATGGTGTCGTTAGCGGTCATATGGTGTCTTAAGGGTGTTGGCATTATAACAGACAAGGGGAGATTGTTGGCATTTCAATTAGGATATTGAGAAGGTTGTTGATTATGGATATAATTGATTAAGGATGTTTATTGTCTTAATATTATTATTTTTTCATTGATGTCAAGAAATTGATTTTCTAATTCAGTATGATGTTGCCATATCTTAAGAAGTATGATTTGGTGAGTATAAAGATGTCGGTAAAAGACACAGAAAGAATGTGATGAATAAGGAGAGGAATCGGTTATTCAATGGGCAACTATTACTGAGTTAGACAATGATGAGATCATGATATTTAGATTATTTTGATATCATACCTATGTTATTGATTGTAAGGTTAATACTATACTATGTTACTGAGCAAAGAACCTAGTTGGTAAACCTAAGGAACCTAGTCGGTAAACCCTAAGGTTATCGCTATCAGTTAATGAAGGTAGAATGTCTACCGAGTGAAGTTTAGTATTTATCGAGTTGCAACCAAGTAATAACAGAATGCATTGAATGAATAAAAGTATTATTTAATGAAGGAAGCTGATGAGCTGGTTATGATTAAATGATTGGTATGTCGTGCATGAAGTTTGTTAAAGAATCTATGGCAAAGGAAAATCGACAGGAAGATCTACAACTCAGATTGAACCATAATACCCTAGCACAAGTTCCAAGAAATGTATGCAAGTTCCAAGGTGAGGTAAAACATTTTTCAAATCGAAGGATACATTGAACCTGGTCAAGTTTGAAGATCTGATGGCTATGATTGATCATGGGATATGTGATCAAGGAGATTAAGCAGTTGGCAAATTGTTTATAAATAAGGAACTATTGATAAACAATGCATGCGGGTAAGTGTAAGCACAAGGATGCTACATAGTGATTACCGAGCATAGAAGCTTGAAGACCTGTTTGAATAATAGAGTACAGAGCCTAGCAGATGGACAAGATAAGTCCTTTGAATAAATTGTATTGAGCAAATAAGAATCTGCTTTAGCATTTTTAGATTTGAAGTTGCAGATAGATTTTTATTACTGTTATTTTGTGAAGTGATAGAAAATCTCTTAACTTAGTGGACTTAACAGTCTTATTTGTAAAACCCTCTAGCAAGGTGACATTCTGATTGAGTGTTTGAAATCCTTTAACAAGGTCACTTCTGACAAGGTGAAGATCCTAACAGATCTGAGGGAAATCCCTTAACCGGGTCACATCCAGTAATGTGTTTGTAATCTTTAACAGGATTTGCTTTTAACCGAGCATACTCTAGAAGAGTATATTTCTTAGTGGGTCCAAAATCCCACAGTGGTTTTTCCCTATTTGGGTTTCCACGTTAAATCTAGTGTTATGAGTGTTATGATGTTTATATGCTTATGAGTTTGCATGTTTAGCAGTTTTGGTTATATTACTGAAGTATATGTTACTGAGGTTGAATCTAATGTTTTTATGGAAGATTAAGTTTGTATGATTCACCCCCCCTCTCATCTTATTAGCTTGGCATCTGTATTAAACATTTAGTATCAGAACTATCAAAGGGGTCATATGGTGTCATAAGGGGTCATATGGTGTTCTATGACCCCTTAGGACACTATATGTCCCCTAAGACCATCATATGGTGTCCTAAGGGGTCATATGGTGTCGCTAGGGGCCATATGGTGTCATATTGTGTCTTAAGGGGTCATATGGTGTCCTTAGTGGTCATATGGTGTTCTATGACCCCTTAAGACACCATATGACCCCTTAGTGCATGTCATATGGTGTTGTTAGGGGCATATGGTGTCCTAAGGGGTCATATGGTATTCTATGACCCATTAGGATACCATATGACCCCTAACAACACCATATGGTGTCGTTAAGGGTCATATGGTGTCTTAAGGGATCATAAGGTGTCCTAAGGGGTTATATGATGTTCAATGACCCCTTGGGACACCATTTGACCCCTTAGGACACCATATGACCCCTAAGAACACTATATGGTGTTGTTAGGGGTCGTATGGTGTTGTTAGGGGTCATATGGTGTCCTAAGGGGTCATATGGTGTTCTATGTCCCCTTAGGACACCATATGACCCCTAACGACACCATATGGTGTCTTAAGGGGTCATCTGACATCGTTAGGGGTCATATGGTGTTCTATGACCCCTTAGGACACCATATGACCCCTTAGGACACAATATAGTGTCATGAGGGGTCATATGGTGTCGTATGGGGTCATATAGTGTCTTGAGGGCTCATATGGCATCCCAAAGGGTCATAGAACACCATATGACCCCTTAGGACACCATATGTTGTCATTAGGGGTCATATGGTGTCCCAAGGGGTCATAGAACACCATATGACCTCTTAGGACACTATATGGAGGCGTTAGGAATTATATGGTGTATGGGGTCATATGGTGTCCTAAGGGGTCATAGAATACCATATTACCCCTTAGGACACCATATTACCCCTTAGGACACCATATGACCCCTTAGGAAATCATATGACCCCTTAGGACACCATATGGTGACATTAGGGGTTATATGGTGTCCTAAGGGGTCATAGAATACCATATGACACTATATGACCCCTTAGGACACCATATGGCATATCCTAAAGGTTCATATGGTGTCTCAAGGGGTCATAGAACACCATATGACCCCTAAGGACACCATATGACCCCTTAGGACACCATATGGTGTTTTTAGGGGTCATATGGTGTCCTAAGGGGTCATAGAACATCTTATGACCCCTTAGGACATAATATGACCCCTAATGACACCATATAACCCCTAACGACACCATATGACCCCTCAGGACACTATATGGTGGTCCCAGGGGTCATATGGTGTCCTAAGGGGTCATAGAACACCATATGATCCCTTATGACACCATATGACCCCTTAGGACACCATATGACCCATAACGACACCACATGGTGTCCTAAGGGGTCATATGGCATCCTAATGGGTCATAGAATACCATATGACCCCTTAGGACACCATATGACCCCTAACGACACAATATGGTGTCTTAAGAGGTCATATAGTGTCCTGAGAGGTCATATGGTGTTCTATGACCCCCCTAGGACACCATATGACCCCTTCTAACATCCTAGTACATGACATGACCACTTGTGACACCATATGACCCCTCAAGACACAATATGGTGTTTTTAGCAGTCATATGGTGTCCTAAGGGGTCATATGGTGTCGTTAGGGATCATATGGTGTCTTAAGCGGTCATATGGTATTCTATGACCCATTTGAGCACCATATGACCCATTAGGACATCATATGACCCCTAACAACACTATGTGACCCCTTAGGCACCATATGACCCCTAATGACACCATATGGTGTCTTTATAGGGCATATGGTGTCATAAGGGGTCATAGAATACCATATGACCCTTTAGGACACTATATGGTGTTGTTAGGGGTCATATGGTGTCATTAGGGGTCATATGGTGTCCTAATGGGTCATATGATATCCTTAGGGGTTATAAAATACCAAATGACCCCTTAGGACACCATATGGTGTCGTTAGGGCTCATATGGTGTTCTAAGAGATCATATGGTATCCTAAGGGGTCATAGAACACCATATGACCCCTTAGGACACCATATGACCCGCAGTGACACCATATGACCCCTTAGGACACCATATGACTAGTAACGACACCATATGTTGTCCTAAGAGGTCATATGGTTTCCTAAGATAGATAGTAATGGTTTCCTAAGGGGTTATATGACCCACCATGCTCCTGCACATACCCAGATGGGTTATATAGAGATATAAGATACCTAGAGGGGGAGAGAGGTGTGAGAGACCTAGATAGGGTGAGAGAGAGAGACAGGGTTGAGATAGATGGAGGGGGATAGAGAGAGGTTGGTAATGAGATATAGACGGAGATATAGAGAGGTGGAGAGGGAATGAGGGAGAAACCTAGAGAGGGTGTGATGGAAAGCTGATGATGTAGATAGTAAAGAGAGAATAAGAATTAGTAGGGAAGGGAGAGAGAGATGGGGATAAGGAGGGAGAGGGAGAGGGGAAGAAAATAATGGAGATGCCTATAAATGGGAGGGAGGGATAAGATGAGAGATGAAAGAATAAAGAGAGAGAAGAGTATGATGAGATTGAGGGAGAGGTAGACATGGAGGGACTACAAGAACTAGGGAAGGAGATGATGCAAAGGTGGTGGGAAAGAGAGAAGAGGAGGAGAGAGTTCAAAAATAAATAGGGGTAAAGGGGGAGGGAGATATAGGGGAAGAGAGAGGGAGAGAACTAGAGAGGGGACACATAGATAGGTGAGAGAACTATATTGGGAAAGAGAGATGAGAGACCTAGATGACAAGAGAGAGGAATGAGATAGATAGAGGGGGGGAGAGAGAGGTGAGTAATGAGACATGATGTAGAGGTAGATAGGTGGAGAAGAAGGAAGTGGTAAACCTAGAGAGGTGAGAGAGAGTTGATGACCTAGAATGTAGAGAGAGAGAATAAAAAAGTGGGGGAGTGAGATATATATGGGGGTATGTATGGATGGGGAGGTAGAGAGGGACAGGGGAAGAAATGAAGGGAGAGACCTAGAGAAGGGAGGGAGGGAGAAGAGAAGAGATAGAAAAACAAAGAGAGGAATAAGAGGGGATGGATGGAGAGGTAGACATGGAGAGAGTGAGAGACCTATGGAAGGAGGAGATAAAGAGGTTAGGGGAGGAAGAGAAAAGGAGGGAGTTCATAAAGGGACAGGGTTAAGGAGGAGGGAGAGAGAGGTAGAGAGGGACATAGAGAACTATAGAGGGGGCATATAGATAGGTGAGAGACCCAGATGGCCAGAGAGGAGTGAGATAGATAGACGGGGATAAGGAGAGGTAGGTAACGAGACCTATATGCAGAGGTAGATCAGTGGAGAGAAAGGGAGGGGGAAACATAGAGAGGGGAGATAGGGTGGGATGGAGAGGTAATGGCCTAGACAATGAAGATAGAGAATAAGAGAGGAAGAGAGAAGACGAGAGAGTGGGAGAGGGAGATAGAGAGGGAGAGAGGAAGAAAGGAAGGTAGAGACCTCGAGAGGGGAGGGAGGGAGAATAGGAGAGATAGAAGAACAGAGAGATGACTAAGAGGAGATTGATAGAGAGGTAGATATGGAGGGAATGTGATACCTAGAGAATGAGGAGATAGAAAGGTTTGGAGAGGGAGAGAGAAGAGAGGGAGAGAAAGGTGGGTAATAATATAGGGAGGGAGAGACAGTGGGGTGAATAGTGAGGGAGGGACAACCCTAGATATGGGGAGAGAGAGGATAAAAGGGATATGTAGTGAACAAGAGAAAGGAGTGGGAGGGGAGAGAAACAATAAGGGAGTGAGAGAGAAGAGAGAGGGAGAGAAACAAGGATAAAGAAGCGAGAGAGACAAGAGAGGGAGAGAGATAGGTCTAGAGTTTGGGGAAGATAAAGAGAGTGAGATATGTAGCTAAAGAATGCTAATGGGATCATGTTGATTACCAAAATTTGACATGTCGATTATTAAAATTTGAATAAGTTTGAAATTTTATATGATCCTATAAAAACTAGAATCTACATTATAAGTCCTATAGAGCTATACTTAAATTTTATATTTCATGTATGTATTCTCCTTCGGGGGTGGATTTAACTTGTGCCAAGATTGAAAAATCTACACAGTCACAAAACCTTCACATTGGACAATGCAGAACATTTGGCACGCACCAAATTTGGCACTCGCCAAATGCAAAAAATTGACTTGCCAAATGTGAAAATTCAAAATTTTGCATTTGGTGCTTGGGAGAATACCAACCCTTTGGGTTGGATTTTCCTTGAGCATCCAACCTGTAGGTTTGGATGACCTTTTCATGCCAATGATGCATTTTTAAAAGTAAGAAGTGACACTTTTTTGGTACCACAACTTGGAGCACTTACCAAGCTAGAAATCACTCAAACAACAACTACTAAATGATTTATTCTAATATGTTGGTCCTCACAATTGGAATGAAAACTAGGTAATAAAACACAATTTAGAGATTTGATAACTTTGAATAGCTAGCTTTCCTGTAGCAAAGGCTCATTTACTTATCGACTAGGGATGTAAACTTAAAATGGGCCAGCATTGTATGTGCACCAAGTTCATATCGCAACTATTCTATATTACTGCAGGAAAGGAAATTCTTTGAAGTAAACATGCAAAATCTCAATGAAGTAATACTTAATTCAAATTAACAACTAGAAATCACTCAAACAACTACTACTAAATGATAATGTTCTGGCAAGTGAATAGGAACTACTCTGCCACTGTGGCTGGAGGAACATACAGAGGAACTATTTCTAGTGGCTGTAGGAACAAACAATTGCTGAAACAACTACTACTAAAAAATATAAACTAGAAAACATGAAGGATTACTCACCAAGTGGGCCCCCTTGAGTGAGCATATCCTGAACTTTCAGATTACAATTGTTCAACTTTTAAAATCACATTGATCTCTTTATTCCAATTTGACTGTGAAAATACATAAGTACCAGAAGATTGAGTATTACAAATATTATGGTCATTCTCTTCTATCCTTGAGAGGAGATAGAGACCCCTTTATTTATATGGAAACTTATAACAGATTCTTAACTAATCAACCACATTCCTACGGAATAGGCGAATAGGATTCATTAAACAAAAGAAGAAGAAGTCAGTACAGGAAAGCAGAACAACATATGTCCTACAGCTGAGAAAATATAGCATGACTTGCTTCCTAGATCTAAGCTCCACTAAGAACAGTTATAAATGTCCCATAAATCATTCTACTGAATAACCGGTCAAGTTGCTTCGATCTCCCTTAATACTACTTTTCTTTGACTAGGTCTGCATTGTGGCTACATACTTGGTGCTTCTTTAAACCACCACTTAGTCTTTCCTTCTCCTTTGCCGACCCTGCATCATGATTTTAATGTGCACAACAAACATGTGTATATACTAATGCTAACATGATATAATTTAAACCATACTTAAGATTGATTTTAGATATTTGCATAGATAAATCAATTAAAAACCAATATATGACAACCTTAAGTATAAGTCAAATAAGTTTCAGAAACACTTAAGAGGTATCAACTAGGAGAGTATCCTGATCCAAATATCATCTAATCACAAGACCTAGGCATGAGTATTATAACAAAAATCTATCAAAATAGAGCCATTATTTAGGCTCATCAGTTGAGAGAAGAGAATTTGCTGGTCAATGTCAAGAAGTGTACTTTCATGAAGGATGAGTTGGTCTATTTGGGATTTGTGATATCTAAGGATGGTTTGAAGATGGACCTTGAGAAAGTGAAAGCAATTTTTGAATGGCCTATGCCGGAAAGCATTGGAGAGGTAAGATCATTTCATGGATTGGCTAGTTTTTACCGGAAGTTTATCAAAAAATTTAGTTCAGTTTGTAACCTTATGATTGAGACAATGAGGGGAGGTCGGAAAGAATTTAAGTGGACCACTGGAGCAAAAAAAAGTTTTGAACTGTTGAAATAGAAAGTGACTTAGCAGCCCGTGTTAGCTTACCAGATTTCAATAAAGTATTTCAAGTAGGTTGTGATGCAAGTGGAACATCAATAGGAACAATCTTGAGTCAGGAAGGGAGAGTGGTAACTTATTTCAGTGAGAAATTGAATGATGCATGAAGGATATATTCAGTGTATGATCAAGAGTTTTATGCCATAATTCAAGCCTTGAAGAAGTGGAGACATTACTTGTTGCCTAAGGAATTTGTGTTGTATACAAATCATCAAGCTTTCTAGTATTTGAACAATTGGAGTAAGTTGAATTAGAGACATATGAGATGGGTATAATTCTTACAGAGTTACACCTTTGTGTTGAAGCATAGAAGTGGAAAATCTAACAAAGTTGCTGATGCAAATGAGTAGGAGAAGGAATTTGCTGACAAAGATGAGAGTGACAGTATTAGGATTTGAAGATTTGAAGACCTTGTATGATGATGACCCAAATTTTGCAGAACCTTGGAAAGCATGTAAAGAACCGATTATGGTAGATAGAAGCACGTGGTTGGATTACTTCATTCAGGATGGGATGTTATTTAGAGGAGTTCAATTGTGCATACCTAAGAGTTTTATGAGGGAGAATCTGATAAAGGAGAAACATAGTGGAGGACTGGCTGGACATTTTGGCATTGACAAAATAATAACATTGGTAAGTGAGCAATACTTTTGGTCCTAGATTCATAAGGATGTTAAGAAACATGTACAAAGTTGTAGAGTTTGTCAAGTTGCAAAGGGTAGTAGTCAGATTGTGGGATTGTATAAACCTTTGACAGTACCGGTAAAACCTTGGGAGGATATAAGCATGGATTTTATACTTGGATTTCCTAAGACACTGAGAGGGAATGATTCTATACATAAGAACATAATTTCAGATAGAAATACTAAGTTTGTTGGCTTTTTTTGGAGAGCAATTTGGAAGAAGATGAAGACAAATTTAAAGTTCAGTTCTACTTTTCATCCACGGACTAATGGATAGACAAAAGTTGTTAACTGGAGTTTGGGAAACTTATTGAGATGTTTAGTGGGAGATAAAACTAGAAGTTGGGATTTGATCCTTGCACAAGCAAAGTTTTCCTACAATAATTTAGTGAATAGAAGTACTGGAAAAACACCTTTTGATATTGTTATCAGAGTGCATCCTAGAGGTATATTAGAATTGAGAGATATTAACAGTGAAGACTGAAGGAGTTCAGAAGAAGAAGACTTTGTAGATCACATGGCAGCATTGCATATTCAGGTTAAGTAGCATTTGGAAGACATGAATAGCAAATATAAGGAGAAGATATATGAGAAGAGGAGACATAAGAAATTCGAAGTTGGCAATGAAGTGATGGTATATCTAAGAAAAGAGAGATTCCCAGTTGAAACTTATAACAAGTTGCAGATGAAGAAGTTTGGACCTTGCAGGATTTTGAGGAAGTTCAGTTATGGAAATGCATACGAAGTGGAGTTACTAGATTGTCTAAGTATTTCACCCGTGTTTTATTTTGCAGGTCTTCATGAGTATCATGAACCAGAATTCAATGAGGGTAGTGTTCCAGATTTGGAGAAACAGTTGGCCCAGAAGGAATCATATCAGATTGAAGAGATTTTGAACAATAGGATTGGATGTAGTACCTGGAGCAGTCAGTATAAGGAATATCTTGTGAAGTGGAAGGATAGACCAATTGAAGATTCATCTTGGATTTCCCAGGTAGAGGTAGACTGCCCTGGTTTTCCTCGAACCCCAACAAAGTGAGAGGCTCATTTTTCAATAACCCCGGATGTTCAATGTAGGAACATCCCCGGTTCATAGCAATATTGCATCAACCAAAAACATTTTCCTTTTTGTTTTGCTTTTTGTTTGCAGTTTGCAGTTTTCCTTTCTGTGTGTCTCAGTTTTGGCTCACCGGATCCTGTGGAGTTGGATTCTACTTGAAGACTTGATCATCTTTCTTTCTGCTAGACCACATCAAATTTGGAAAATTTTCCGAGAAGATATCGCTATCGATTTCCTTGACAACTTCCTATTACCGATTGACAATTCTTGTTATCAGTTGCCTGGACCTATTCTTGGTGATCTACCAAAACCCCCTTCTGAAGCTTGTGGAGCCTTGGGAATTGATTCCGATGTTCCTTGGTGTGTGGCCAACCTTTTCTCATGATCTACGTTTCATCCTTTGGATTTTCCAGAGGAATCTCTTAGCAGAGGTCGACCTTGTTATTTTACACGTTAGGTCTTGTTCTTCGGGTTTTGATCCCTTTTAGGCCGACTAGATCCTTTGGATAGATATATATAATTGTAATTGCATAGTAGAAGGAAATCAATGAGAGAATCAAGTAGCTAGACTATGCATAGAAGATAGATCTCATGATTCTAGGTCCTGGTTGTGACCTATTATGTATGTTCTACCAGTCCTGTGAGCTAGTATGTTGTAACTCGGTTGTTACCGGTTGGATGTAATGAATTTTCATGCAATAAAACAATCTGTTATGCATTGCCTCCATCATATCTTTATGGTTTCATTGTGTTTACTCTTGTTGATCTATCCAGATTGATCTCTTTGAGGTCCCTCCTCACTGGTGACTACTTCAAAAGGTCTCTTGATTCAGCCCAGATTGATCTCTTTGAGGTCCCTCCTCATCGGTGACTTCTTCCAAAGGTCTCTTGATCTTGCTTTGCAAGCTTGAATTTAGGCCAATAAAAAAAATTATTGGTGGCCCTATTGATGAGATATGGCAACACATAAACATTTATCTGAAATAATTTCAAGGCATGGATCAATGGCACTTTTTCCAGCATAAAACCTTGACAGGAAAGGATTGGAGATCACCAAATATATTGTTGGTTGATAGAAATGCCATTGTGAGTAATTTCTCGTCTGATGAAGCTAAGGCTTGATGGTTACTAAAATATTCTCAACTATTTTATTTTAAAGAGATAAACAGACAAAAACTTTAAGTCAAAATATTAAACTTCAAATCCTCTTCAAATAAATATTCAAATTATAATAAAATACCCACAAATTTAGCAATATTTTCATAAATCTTTGTAATCAAATCTGACAATTTTTCATATAAACTTTTAGAATATATTCTATTGATGAAATATGTTTTTTACACATGAAATATGTGTTTACAATAAAAAAAAATCATCAGCAAAAATATCTAGCAACTAACAAATCAAACAAGACTTATAAAGTACAAACCACGCAATATTGTCAACATTTTACTATAATTAAAAGATTAAAATCACAAATCTTAAAGTTGATCTACAAAAAAAAAAAATGCAATAATAAATTGATCTATAACACAATTAATACACTCCCCAAACACTACAACAACACTGGAAACCAAACACACACACATTGAACAAGTATAATAACTTGCAAATCTTCAAGATCTATTGCAATCTTTAAGAGAAATTACCTTAGAAACCAATAGGTTTCATCCATTGATTCCAAATGTTAATAGAATTTGTCCATAGAAGGAAATGTAGAATCACAAGTACTCATACACAAACTTGTGATTTAAAACTATCAAAAAGCCTACTTAATCAAACAAATACCTATTTATAATGCACTCAGGCTAATTTAGGTGCCCAAATTCCAATGCCATATGTGGGGGTAAAATAATAATTATTAAAATACATATCCAAATCCTCATCATCCCAATCTACATGCTTAAAACTAGCCCACTCTTACACCTTATCATAGAATTTGTTCATTTTGACTACTAATCATTACAAGAACATCCTACAAAATCCCATGTACAGCTTGAAGTCCAATAAATTAACTAATATTTAATTACCTCAAAAAAAATTTGAGAATATAAATTTTCATTGAGGTCATAACTAAATATTTAAAATATTATTTCCCCATTTAATCATCTTAGTGTAAGAATTATTGGAATGAGCATTTCATCCATAAAAGAAAATTTAATTGAAAAAGGGACATGATAGTTTCCTAGGATTTCCATATACCCTTGAGAAAAAAAGGTGCCTTGAATCTTGACAATATCATACATGGTGGGAAGAGTACTGAATTTTCTTCCAATTTGGACATCTTGAAGGCACACCAAAAATATACAATGCATAAAAAAAAATTCTAGGTTCCATTTCCCTCTAAAGCTTTGGTAACTATTCAACACATAAGGGGATGCCTTGTTTGCAAAAGAAGTGCAAGCCTAGACCTCTAGAATTGTGAGGTAGGCAAAAAAAATCCGAGGCCACATGATGAAATCATGATTTCCTTCATAGGTAGCCTATAAAAAATCTCTTAAGTGTTTTTCAATTCACAAGTATGAAGCATTGGAAGGAACTCAACAAGAAGACCAATACACATGTATGGTTTCCAAAACTTTAGAACATATTTAAAACTTATTTCTAACAAGATGATCTAATAATTAATGTTTTTTTAGTTATATTGATTAGGGGTATATGCACCAAGATGGGAGACCAAAAATTAGCGACTCCACTTTTTGATCTTGTCTAACCTATAATGTGAGCACATTATGACTTGCTAACTATCGATTCATAATGTGGGTGTGTTATGTTACAACTCGATAGTTACCATATCTATTGTGTTAGAACATGCTCACATTAAGGCTTGATAGTGGCCAAAACATGAGCATGTTTTAAAGAATCAGAAATTCTATCTAACTTCCTATATTTTCCTCTAATCACTTGATCTTAGACTCGATATCTTAATGAATATATACATGAAATATATAATTTTAAAAATCTTTTTCCTTTATTATACTTTAAGTTATATTATCTATATATATTGACAGGATATTTGAGAGTGATTTCAAATCTCTAGGAGTTATAATATAGACTCTAAGTTTTAGAAGATTTTATAATTTTTCAAACAATTTTAGTAATCAACAAGCTTCTATTAGCATTCTCTCACTCTCTCTATTTCACTCTATTTGTCTCCCATCTTTAGAACTATCTCTTTCCATGTCACTCTCCCTCTCATCTCCTTTCTTGCTACCTCTTTCTCTCTTTCTCACTCTCTCCTCTCTCCTCAAGCTCTAAATTTATAATTTATTACAGTCAAATTTTAGTAATTAGGAGCTCCTACCATCATTTTGTCTCTCCCTATCTCACTCTCTGTCTCTTTAAAGCTCTAAATCTATATCTCTCATTGTCACTCTCCCTCCCCCCCCACTCTACCTCTTTATATATCTTTCTCTACATGTCTCTTTACTCACCTCTCCCTCCCTCCCTACTTGTCTCTCTATCTAGACCTCTCTCTCTCTCCCTCCTCCCTTTCTCTATCTCATTTCCTCTCTACTTATCTCTATCCCCCCTCTCCCTCTTTACACATCTCTCCATCCCTCCCTTTCTCTCTTTCCCTCCCCATCCTTCCTTCCCTTGCCGCTTCTCTCTATCTCACCTCTCTCTCCCCTCTCTCACTCCCTACCTCTCTCTATATACCCCTCCCTCCTTCCCTTCATCCTCTCTTTATGAGACAGAGAGAAGTAGATATAGAATAAGGGAAGGGGGCAGAGGGAGGAAGAGAGAAGTATGTAGAGAGAGAGGGGGATGGGAGATAGAGATAAGTAGAGAGGGAAGGAGAGATATAAAGGGAGAGAGGGAGAGGTATGTAGGGGGGAGGGGAGAGAGAGGTGAGATAGAGAAAAGTGGCAAGAGGAGGGAGAGAAATAGCATTAGGGATCCTGAAGAGGTATGTAGAGAGAGGGATATATGTGATAGAGATAAATAAAGAGGAATATTGAGTGAGAAAGAGTGAAAGAGAAAATTGGAGAGGGGAGAAGGGAGAGAGGGAGGTATGGAGAGGTGTGTAGGGAGATAGATATCTATTAAGGGGGAGGTAGGGAAGGAGAAAGTGAGGGAGGAAAGAGGGAGCAAGAGAAAGGTAGGCAAGGAGAGGTATGTGCATACCTCTCCCTACCTTCTTCCCTCACCACTCCTCTTTATCTCACCTCCTTCTCCCCTCTCTCTCTCCCTGCCTCTTTCTCCCTCTCCCTACATATATCTCCCTCCATATTTTCTCTCTTTCTCTCCCTCTCTCTACTTATATCTCTCATTATCTACCTCTCTCTACCTACCTCTCCTTCCCTCTTTACTTATCTCTATCTCCCCTCTCTCTCTCTCCCACTCCCTCCTCTCACCACTTCTCTTTATCTGACCTCTCTCACCTCTCTCTCTCCCCTCCTTTCTCTCTTTCTCTACATATCTCTTTACTTACCTCTCTCACTACATACTTATCCCTCCCTCCCTCCTTCCCCCCTCTCTATCTCCTTCCCTCTATACTTCTATGTCTACCCTCTCACTATCTTTCTACATACTGTTAGGGTTCCCATAGATACTAAGAGGGGGGGGTGAATCAACATCTGACCAGTAATGAAATTTTCTTAAAACTGAATATGCAGAATATAAAGTAACAATATATCGTTATGCAAGAATTAATGCAAATAATAGAATCAAAAGCATCCACATGAAAAGAACACCATAACACAATATGTTTAACGAGGAAACCCGGTGTGGGAAAAACCTCGGTGGGATTTGTGACCCACAATATTCACTTACTGGCCAATAAGAGAATATTACTTACAATAGGGGCCTGCACATGCAGGAAGGCCAACTGCCTAGAGCTCACTGCTCAATAAGAAGTCACACTGACTTACAATGAGGATTTACACAAATCCAATATTCTGTACTGCTTTACAATAGCATCTTCAATGCCAGATTCAGTACCGGTTCTTGCTCTGTTCTTTACATATACCCTTGACCTACAATTCGCACATTAGGTCTGCCTTATAATTTATTTATTGCTTTCTATCCATATCCTACAAATGCCTACAATGATCTCTTTTATATACAAGAGTCATTTTATAATTTGCCAAGTCAGCTTACAATGATAAACAAAATATTACATATAAAAAATCCTATCGGCCTCTGTGCCGGTATACATATTTCCTTCTGTGTCGGTGCCAGTGTAGATTGATTTTGTTGATGCTGGAGCACTGTTTTGTTTGAGTAATGCTTTGCCGATATAATGTCTTGCTAGTGCCATAGGATTGCAAGGTTTCCTGAGTAATGCTTTGCCGGTGCCATAGGATTGCAAGGTTGCCATCAATGACAAAACCTTCAATCACACACAATGTCTCATTGGAGTGTCCATATGCCAACAATCTCCCCCTTTGGCATTGATGGCAACACTCATGAGAAATTTCAAAAAGATATCCAAAAAATGTGTAGACCAAAAAATGTTACCAAAAATGTGAGAGCTCCCACTGAGCATGTGATCCCTGTGTTTTGAATTTTCTCATCTACTACTCCCCCTTTGGCATCAATGACAAAGGTTAGTAGATTTTGTAGTTGTACCAATTCATAACCTCAACCTTGTAGTTGGGTAGTTATTATCTGAAGAATATCTCCCAAAATTAAGTTTATGCCATCCATAAAATTCTTGCTCTCCTTTATTGCTATCTTAGTTCTGTATACTGTACCAGTGAGATGTTGCAAGTGCTCTGCCGGTGTTTTGCTACCCTGTGTTAGTGCCTCTAAGATTTCCTTACGTAGAGATGCTAAATAGTCCAATCTTGGACTTAGTTTAGATCTCAAAAATTTTGCCTTGTTTATTATTTTCTCTTTTTCTCTTTCTAATTTGAGCAATTCTTCCTCAAAATTTGTTATCTTTTCCTCAAAAACTGATAATGTATCGGGTGAGTTAACAAAATTATCAGCAAGTTTATTGATCTCTTCCTGTACCTTGCTCATCTTTTTGTCTACATCCGTGGTCAAAAAGTTTATCTTACAGGTGTCTTTGTACAGAGTTTTGTACTCTTTCAATAAATTGCACAGTTCCGGTAGAAGTGTGTCAAATTCCCTGTTACACTTCTTTATTCCTTCCTCAAAGAATTTTTGTTTCTCTTTTTCTACACTTTCCTTTATAGTTTCTACCTTTGTTTGCTCAAAATTTCCAGAAATATATTTACAAAGTGTATCCAACTGGCCTAAAGAATCTTTGTTGGCTATATTACAATTGGGAGCTATTGATTTCAAAATTGGAATTGAATCATCTATCGCTTTATAGGCTTGTGAGCTATAATCAGTTATTTTCTTGATAGATTCGAGCAATACCTTTGTTACATTTGATGGTGACCCAATAAACTGAGTGCCGGTGGAAGTGACCATGCTGGTATTGACCTCTGGTAGGTCTGTTTGTGTCTCCATCTCTTTAAGCACAGTTTTTCCTGCATCATTTCTTACCGGTGGCATTTGTTCTGGAGCCTTTAGCTCTATTGGTTGCTCTGTTTGTGTTCCAAATTCCATCTTTTTCTCTAAATCTGCTGCTGGTTTCTCTTTGTTTCCTGTTGCCGGTTGCTCTTTGTTATCAAATTTATCTGTGGTATCCTTATCTACCACTATGTTGATTTTTTGAGTATCAACATTCACAGTATATAGGACTTCAGGATTAGGATTATTATCCTCTGTATCCATGCTCTCAGCTGCCGGTTGATCTTCTGCAGTTGTTGTTTTTACCGGTGGAGTATTTAAAGGAGGTGGGGGTAAGTTGTCTCTAATCTTGATACTTGGTGGTCCACCAACTTTACCTTTCCCTTTGTCCTTTTGATATACCAGAATGGGCTTGGGATTCCTATATTCTTCTTTTTTTTCTTTTTCAACCAAGAATGTATCCCAACCATCTTCTGTTTCATTTGAAACTTCAGTAACTCTACCTACCATTAGTGATATTTGCCAGTGTGTAGTGGAAAAAACTGTCCAGTTGGCCTGAGCTATCAAATCATCAATTTCCTTAGGTGAGTTGACCGGGTATACTGCAAGTAATTTTTCTATTTTAATTTTCTTATCCAACTCAACTATTCCTTGCCTTTTGGCCTCAAGTCTTTTATATAATTCATCAGGAATTTCATTTAGGACTTGCATCAAAAACTTTTTATACATGTCCATGTGTAATATAACACTTTCCTCGACTTGTCCTTTCTCATCATCTGATAGGGTGTCATAGATTTTCCCTATGTTTTTCAATTTACCTTCCTCTGTGATCTCATTCAGTAATATGTCAAAAGGGGCCAAGTCAGTGTTTGTCTTCTTCTTCTTTTTGGGGGTTAGCTTTTCCTTAGGTGTGGCTTTCTTGACTGGAGACCTCACAGCTTGTTGCTTCTGTCTTGTCCTTCTAGGTGAAGGAGTTGATACTGGTGAGGGGTCTCTTTTCCTAACAACTCTTTTGAAAGTTGCTGGCATATCTCCTTTTGAGGATGTATCTACCAGTGATAGATGAGTTTCAGGTTGTTGGGCTGCCAACTCTTCTTCTGTTATGCCAGTTTTCTTTAATACATCATCTTTTATGGCTTTTGCTTGCCTGGTTCCTTTCCTCACAAATGCCTCAACTTTCTTTACTCTCTTTTTAGATTGAATTTGACTTTTGATGGTCTCAGCACTACCAAATACTTCTTCCTTTGGTTCATTGGGGGCTTCCAGAAGTGCTTTGGCATAAGTTTCCACTATGTGGTCATCTGTTTCATACCCCATCTTTGTAACCCAGATTGTTCTTGGGATGACTGCTTCCATCCAAATCTCATCCTTTTTGATTACAAAGCATATATCATCCTTGTATTTGTTGACAATTTCTTGTGATAGTCTGATTCTTTTATTCATTCTGACCTTTAGTGCTTGAAAATACTCATTGATATTCTTTTCTCTGTTTTCACCCATGTTGTTGAATAAGTCAGACAATTGTCTTCCTACCGGTATGTCGAATCCAAAATTCTTATAGCCTATACTGGGAGCCTGTTTGGTTATATGTAACATTAAGCATACAAGCAAATTTCCAAATCTAAAGGTTCCTTTCTTATCCTTCTTGATTTTTGCCAAATTGTCAATTAACTCATCTTTTAACCATTCACAGATATCAATTTTTACATTGTCCTTAACCATGTCATAAGCACTTTTTATGCATAAATTGGAAACAGAGTTAAGCCTATTTGCATGAGTTGCTTTGTAACCTAGAATCATGCTAATGAATCTCACATTTGTATCGGTCACATCATTAACCCTCAATGATCTTTTGTCGGATGTTGCACCAGTTAATTTCATTACTAGGTCATTGGAGACCTTCTTGGTTTTGTCGGGTCTGGTACCGATGGAAGGTAACCCTGTTACTGCTTTCACAGCTACCTTTGTAATTTTATGCACTGAGTCAAGCCAAAAGAATGAGCCATGTACCCTGCTAAGAACTATCCTAACCACTTCCTTGGGAAATTCAGGAATGCAGAGGATTTCAGTGAATCCTAGGGTTTCAAAAATTTTATGTTCAGGTTTCACATTTTCGGCATTGTCACATATAACAGATTTATACATTTTTTTGATTTCTTCATCACCTAATTCCTCTATGTTGCAATGAATATACATTCTAGGGTCTTTTGCATAAACAACACCCTTTGGAATTTGGGAAAAAGCACCTGTGTTGTCATCTTTCTTAGCTACCTCGGGAACTAGCTGAAACACGGGCCTAGGTCATTTTATAACCTCGACTACTGTAGGGTTTGCTATGAATTCAGGTGCAGAGGAGGATGCCATGATGATAAATACCTTTTTTTGCCTTTGGATGGATTGATTGCTTAAGTGATTTGCCTCTTTGCTCGGAATGCCTTAGCTCGGAAATCTTCACGCTCTCTGAAAGTTTGAATTCACGGTGAAATGAAATGGAGCCAAAAACCTTATTTTATAAAGTCTTTTCTGCTACCTACCACATTAATTGTTTGTTGGCAATGTATTAACTCAACTTTATTTGCTGGTAATGAAGGATTTTCAACTTCTTTTCTCTAACCGAGGGAATAATAGCACATGTGTCATTAAATTGCCAAACCCTCAAGATAATTTTCTTCAATTTGATGAAGAACATCCTGCCGGTGGAGCATTGCTCTATCCTGCCGGTGGAGCATCATATTGTCCTGCCGGTGAAGCATTTGTTGGTTCTACCGGTGGAGGAGTAACCCCAATATTTAGATCACCTTTTTTAATCCATTGCTTTGAAAATTCTTGCTTAACCTCTTCAACCTTTTCTTTACCTTTCAAGCTAGTACTTTTGTTATCTACCGGTGTACCTTTACTTCTACAGAATTTAGCAATATGACCAATCTTGTTACATGCATAACAAGTTACATTATTTTTCTGAATAGCTTTCCCATAACCTATGCTAGTTTGTGTGTTCTGCATTTATTTGATAAATGACCAAATCTTCCACAAACATAACATCTTACATTCATTTTGCAATTTTCAGAGTTATGACCAATTTTGTTGCATTTGGTGCATTGACCGGTGGGAGGATTGATGTTCTGATAATTCCTAGATCTACATTCATTTGCCCTATGACCATATTTATTACAGTTAAAGCATTTTCCATTGAATTTGTAAGTATTAGAGGGTCTTACCGGTTTGCTTTGATCCTAGGTATTTGCAGTACCGGAGCTTTCTCCAACTTCAAATCCAACTCTAGAAGTGTCACCTTTGGGTTTTTGATTCTTCAATAAGGTACCAAGTTCTTCTGAGCTTTTCTTGAATTTTTCTTTGTGTTGATTTGCAGTTTCCAATTCCCTTTCCAAGATCTCTTTTTGTCTCATTAGTTCATTCGAGTCATTTTGAGTATGCATCAGATCTGTCTTCAACATGTCATTTTCATAGCTAAGTCTTGTGTTCTCATTTGCTGCATCACTTAGTCTTTTGGTCAATTCTTCTTCATTCTTCTTTCTGTCCTCAATCTCTTTGCAAAATCTCATAGTCATATCCTGCATTTCATTTTTTGTTGTCGTGATCTCTTGTTTCAATTTGCTTATCATATCATTTAGTGATTCCTTTTCATCATTCTCATTTTGCAATTTTTCACAAAGTTCTCTTCTCTTATTCCTTGTAATGGTAAGATTTTCTTGAAGTGCCTGAATAATGCCCTGAGCTGCTTTTAAATCATCTTCTAATTTGATATTTTTCAACTTCTCTGCATCATAGTCAATAAGAGCTCCTTCAAGTTGCTTCATCAGATTTTCCATCTTTACCGGTGTCAAGATCTTCCTCAAGCTGTTAGGCTTCTGAAAATAGAGGACCAGGCTCTGATACCAATTGTTAGGGTTCCCACAGATACTGAGAGGGGGGGGGGGGTGAATCAGTATCTGATTGGTAATGAAATTTTCTTAAAACTGAATATGCAGAATATAAAGTAATAGTATACCGGTATGCAAGAATTAATGCAAATAACATAATCAAAAGCATCCACATGAAAAGAACACCATAACACAAGATGTTTAATGAGGAAACCCGGTGTGGGAAAAACCTCGGTGGGATTTGTGACCCACAATATTCACTTACTGGCCAATAAGAGAATATTACTTACAATAGGGGCTTGCACATGCAGGAAGGCCAACTGCCTAGAGCTCACTGCTCAATAAGAAGTCACACTGACTTACAATGAGGATTTACACAAATCCAATATTTTGTACTGCTTTACAATAGCATCTTCAATGCCAGATTCAGTACCGGTTCTTGCTCTATTCTTTACATATACCCTTGACCTACAATTCGCACATTAGGTCTGCCTTATAATTTATTTATTGCTTTCTATCCATATCCTACAAATGCCTACAATGATCTCTCTTATATACAAGAGTCATTTTACAATTTGCCAAGTCAGCTTACAATGATAAATAAAATATTACATATCAAAAATCCTATCGGCCTCTGTGCCGGTATACATATTTCCTTCTGTGCCGGTGTACATCTTCTATGTCGGTGTAGATGTAGATTGATTTTGTTGATGCCGGAGCACTATTTTGTTTGAGTAATGCTTTGCCGGTATAATGTCTTGCCGGTGCCATAGGATTGCAAGGTTGCCTGAGTAATGCTTTGCCGGTGCCATAGGATTGCAAGGTTGCCATAAATGACAAAACCTTCAATCACACACAATGTCTCATTGGAGTGTCCATATGCCAACACATACCTCTCCTTGTCTCTCTCCTTCCATCTACACTTCTCCCTCTCTCTCTATCTCTATATATCTACCTAACTTTCCCTCACTCCTCTACTCTATTTATTTGTGTATCTCTTCTCTCTCTTTAGTAGAGATAGAGAGATGTGGAGAGGGAAGGAGGGAGGAAGAGGTATGTAGAGAGAGGGAGAGGGGAGATAGAGATAAGTAGAGAGTAATGGATAGAGGTAGGGAGAGAAAGATGTAGGTAGAGTGAGGTAGAGAGGGAGAGGTAGGGAGAGAGATAGGAGAGGGAGGTGATATAGAGAAAAGTGTCAATATAAGGAATGAGAGGGAGGGAGAGAAATAGAGGTAGGGAGTAAGATAGAGATAGAGATAATTAGAGAGGTAATGAGAGAGAGTGAGATTGAGATAATAGATAGAGAGAAGTAGAGAAAGAAGGAGGGAGGGAGAGGTATGTAGAGGGAGAGACATAGAGGGGTTATAGACATAAGTAGAGAGTGGAAAGAGAGAGAAGAGACAAATAAAGATGGAAGAGGGATGTAGGTAGAGGCATGCAGATAAATAGAATAGGAAGGTATAGGTAGGTAGAGAGATAGACAACTCAAGGGAAAATAGATATTGAGAGGGGGAGGAAGGAGGGGGAGGTAAGTAGAGAGAGAGGTAAAGGAGAGAGGTAAGTACAAAGAGAGGGAAGATATGTAGATGAGGGAGGGAGAGGTATGTAGAGAGGAGGAGAGAGGTAGGGAGGGAAAGATGGGAGAGGGAGAGAGGTGAGATAGAGAGAAGTAGCAAGGGAAGGAGGGAGGGAGGGAAAGAAAGAGAGTGAGAGGGAGAGCTGTGTAGAGAAAGGGAGAGGGGATATAGAGAAAATTAGAGAGAGGGAGAGGGGAGATAAATAGAGAGTGATCTAGGAGAGATAGATGGATATATAGAGAGAGAGAAAGAGGGGAGATAGTGTGAAGTAGAGAGATATGGATAAGTATATCGGGGAAGAGAAGGAATTAGGGAGGGATTGGAGAGGTAGAGTGGAAGAGAGAGAGAGAGGAAAGATAAAAAGAATTGGAGAGGGATGTAGGATGGGGAGAGAGAGAGGGTAGGAGAGAGATGTATGTAGAGAAATTTAGGTAGGTAGCGAGGGAGAGAGAGGTATGCAGAGAAATAGAGGTAGGGAGGTAGTGAGGGGGAGGTTTGTAGAGAGAGAAGACATAGAGAGTAGAGAATGAAGGGTGAGAGAGAGGTAGGGAGAAAGGTCTAGATCTTGAGGGAAAATTAGAGAGTGAGATAGAGAAAGATAGAGAAATAAGATAAAGGAAGAGTGATAGGGAGAGATAGGTCTAGAGCTCAAGGAAGATAAAGAGACATATGACTACTTTGAGTGGCACCCTTTTTTGAACCCCTTAACATCCACCGTTTAAAAAAAATGAGTAGTTTAAAAAGTAGATTCAAAGAAATATAATTGTCTTCAATTTCTCATCCAAGTTTAGACTTTCTTGATTTAAAAAAAAGTGGCCACTTAAGACCCTCTTTTGGTCCCCCATCTTGGTGCATCTACCCTTGTAACTTCCCAACAAGAAGAGCGTGTGGCTTACAAAGCGGATAGTTTGCCCAAAAAGTGAAACACTTCCCAATGATCAATACATTTTTAATCAAAATGGTCAAGCCATTTCAATTTGGGAAGAAAAGATTTCCTAAAATATCTAGTATTTCTCGATTGGATGCTCAAATCATAATCCTAGCAAATTTATTCCTCAATATGATTAAGAAAAGAGTCTTAAAAAATGTCCATTGACATATTGTTGGGAAGATTTATCCTCTTGAAAAGGGAAAGAGAGACCATATGGTTTAGGAGACAACCAAATCCTTTAGCAACAATAACTTGAAGCATTTGGTGCTAGAAAACAACCTTGATGGATGGACCTATGAATCCCAAAAGGTGATGATTTATAGCAACAAATATTGATACAAGATGAATCATTTGCAAACAATACCTCCATAGACTAAATATAATATGGCCCAAATTCAAGCACTTGGAGTACATATTGAGGATAATTTGCCATTCAATATTGTCATAAGCTTTAGAAAAAAACAATTTTAAGAAAAATGGCTAGTTGTTTGAGAGAAACAAGCCCATTTCATTATTTGCCAAATAACAACAATATTGTCCAAGATTAATCTATATTTAATGAAACACATATACTTAAACGAACAAGATAAATGAGCATAGGACAAAGTTTGATAGCTAGAGATTTGGCAACTACTTTAGAAGAGATATGTTCAACAAAGTGATCAAACACTAGTTACAAATTTATTTTGGATTACTAGGGTTGGATATGGACTTAACATTCCCTTTGTTAATTAATTTTTCAAAGGATTTGGAATGAATTCTTCAATATAGACCTTATTAAGATCATCTCCTACTATATCCCAAAAATATTTATTTAATTCATAGGGTAACTCATCTATATTGAGCGCCTTGTTATTAGCCATTATGAAAGCAACTTATTTAATTTTTATTTGGTAGAAAGATAGTCACAAATAATGTGTTGGCAATCAGAAACCTGGTAGCAAACCACATTGAGTTATTGTGTATAATGGTTAATTGTCTAAAATGTAATCTTAGGTAGAAGAAATTTCTCATAATATTGAACAAAAGATTGAAGAATATTAGGAAGCTCTTTCAAAAGTTGATGTTCTTCACAAATTTATTTGATGAACTGAGAAGAATAACAATCATGTAAGGCCTAAAATAATTCCTTCAAAACTTTATCCCTAAGCTTGAGTTAGTGAATCCTAGCCTTTATTTTATCTCCTCAAATTATATGAGCATGTACAATCTAATTCTCATGGTAGAGTTGAGCCATACAAATTTGAGCATAATAATTGAATAGTTGTGCATCCAAATATATAGTGGTCCAATAAATATCACTAATGATGGTAAAAATACTTTACATTTTTTTTGCACCCCCTTACTTGAAAAAGGTAAAGTGTATTTGAAAGGATTGAATGGTTAAATGATCATACAATGTTTAATTTTTTAATATATATATATATATATATATATATATATATATATATATATATATATATATATATATATATATATATATATATATATATATATATATATATATATATATATATGCAAATAGATTAGTGGGAGTGGAAATGACCCTTGACTTATTAGTGGCAAAGTTGTTGAGTAGTGATAAAAGTAAAAAAATATTATAATTTTTTTGCAATCCCCTTAGTTGAAAATGGTAAAGTTCATTTGGAAGGATTGAATGGTCTAATGATTCTATAGTGTTTAATTTTTGAGCATCTGAGACAATGAGATTTTTGCATTAAAAGTAAGATATGGGCTCATAGTTATGTTACAAATCAAACAAATAAGTTAGTGGGAGTGAAAATGGTCCTTAACTTATCAATAGAAATATAGAATTGAGTAGTAGTAAAATGGAACAACACTATACATTTTTTTCACTCTTTTTACTTGAAAAGGTAAAGTGTATTTGGAAGGATTGAACGGTTCTATGATTATACATTGTTCGATTATCCAGAGTTTGAGATAATCAGATCTCCAAATAAAAAAATAAAGATTTGTGGAACTCAAAATTACCTTATAGATTGAGAAAATAGGTAGTGGGAGTGAAAATAGTCCTTGTATTATTAGTAGCAAAGTCGTTGAGTGGTGCTAAAAAGGAAACAATGCTATAAATTTTTTGTTCACTCCCCTTACTTGAAAAAGGTAAAGTGTATTTGTTTAAAGGGTAAAAGTACAAACATGTGACACACTTTAATAAAGAAAAGGTTAACACAACAATAACTGTTCAATTTTGACGCCATAAAAGTGACATTTGTATTTTGAATTTGAAGATGATGTAAATTGATGAAATGTGTATAATTTGATGAAGTTTGAGTCTATTATTTTTAAATTTTTTTTTGTCAAGGATTGATATGTTTTTTACCTTTAAAGTCAAAATTTTTATTGCTAAAAAATGTTGAAAATCAGGGGGTTTAATTCCCACCCAAAAAAAATATAAATCAAGTTATTTTTAATTTTATTTTGATATCCCTAATAGATGACATACACATACAATGCATAAAAATAAATTAAAAAATTTGATGTATATTTTTTTCATTATAACATTTTAAAGTCGAACATACCTGAATTTGACGATTTTTATCTCCCACCACATTTTGTTTATTTAATTTTTGATAATCAAAAAACAAAAAATACCCTTTTGGAGAAGACTCTCTCCTCTAGTGAACCATATTTTTTTTCAATTTTTTTTGAGGTGATTCAATATTTTATTTTTATTTTTCAAACTAGCCTCTTATCGAACATTGAAATACCTACTTGTAGTATTTTTGAAATAATATATATTAAATCTAATCAAAACATTATAAAATTATATGAGTAGATTCTTGACTTCGATCTCCACAAAAGGGTATTTTTTGATTTTTTAATAAATTGAATTTACTTCTAGAATTTTTTTGCAGAAGTAAGAAGTTTCAAAAATTTGTTAAATTTGGTGATGTGGCTGCCACTTAGGACATTTCGGCCGGAATTCTTCTGGCCAGATCCTTGGAGGTCGACGTGACCGGTCATTTGAGCGACCATGCCTCTTCAAACCCATACAAATGATGATTTTTTTTGTTGTTTCAAAATATGAAAAATAAAGGTGTGTGAAATAATATAATTCATTTTTGAATTAAATCAATTGTTTTTACAAATAAAAGACATTTTTTTATATAAAGTGATGAAAATTTTCAATTTTTTTTAAGATTTTGGTAGAAGGCTTCAAATTTTTTCTAGTATGTTATATTAAATTTTTTTTTTCAATTAAACAAATATCTAATATTAAAAGGCTTCGATTTTTTTAAGTATATTTTTTTCTTTAATCAAGTGTTATCAAGGTGGGGATAGCGCCCTATATTCATCAGAAAGAAAGCTTACATATGATCGATAGCCAAATGATCCAAACAAACTTCTACAACAGATTACATTAGCCTAAGGATGGTGGCCTCCCTCATGCCTATGGTCACCACCTTGTCAATACTACCTTCCGACAGCCACCCATCTACTTTCATTATCATCCTTCTAAAAGGATCCAAGTCTGCATTCCTAACTCCAACCCAGAAGACCTCCCATGCTTCTGCCACAAATTCAACCTTTCTCATTTTAAGAGCTTCGGCTATAAGGCGGATTTCATCTTTTGGATCCAAACACTCCTCATCAGAGAGAATGCTCGCTAGGTTGAAATAAGGGACAAGAACGCTGGCCCACTCCTCTTCCACCTCCAACACCGCTCCCCCCACAACTTACACATCTTCTACGCTCACCAAACCTTCTAGTTTCTCCACGCAGGCTTCCTTCGATGACAAGACATCAACCAGAAGGCACAATATGATCTCATAGACGTATCCGCCACACCAGTGCCTCTCTTCACTGAATGCATCATCAAGCACGCCCTGTATAGCTCTTTGCCCTTTGATGTCTATATCGAATAGATGTTCACGCTGAGCTTCCAATGTCTCCTCATGACAGAGGAAACTAAGACCAAATTTGTGCACCATTTTTCTTAAATGGGAAACCACATTCTGCGCTACCTTCTCTTTGCTATATAAAGGCCTTAATCTTCTAGAATCCTCCGATGCTTTACCATTTACTAGTTCTTCCTCTCATGGGATTTCAAAACCAGAGTGGGGATGTCGTATACTACTGTCAGGCCGCGTGAGAAAAGTAGATAAGAGCGTACCCCTCTTATCCGATTTTTTTTAAGTATGTTGTATTAAACTAAATATTATTTAGATTTTATTAAACCTTAGTTTTAAGATTTTTGTAATTATTTGTAGTTTTTGTACTTTTTAATAATTGAAATTAAGGGGTCATTCAGGTTTTTATAACTCCTAGTATGTACTAGAGGGTATGTTGTACCTACTAGGACTTCAAAAGGGGTAATATGGGGTCCTAAGGGGTTACACTTGTGTGGCCCCTTCCTATGGGGTCATATGGTGTCCTATGGGTATGTTGTACCTACTAGGACTTTAAAAGGGGTTAGACGTGTGTTAGAACACATGCGTGGCCCCTTAGGACCCCATATGACCCCTTAGGACACTATATGATCCTATGAGGTCACATGGTGTCCTAAGGGGTCATATGGTGTTGTTAGGGGTCATATGGGGTCCTAAGGGGCCACACATGCGTGGCCTCTAGGGACCCTATATGACCCCTAACAACACCAGATGACCCCTTATGACACTATATGATCCTATGGGGTCAAATGGGGTTAGTAGGGGTCATTAGGAATCATAAGTGGTCTTAAGGGGTAATTACAATCCTCAGAGGTCTTATAGTGTTGTATGGGGTCTTATGTTATACATGCTAAGATGCTAAAAGGGGTCAAAAGATGTCCTAGGATGTATTAAGGGGTCATCCATGTACTAGGGGGTATGTTGTACTGATTATGACTTTAAAAGAGGTCATACGGGGTCCCAAGGGGTCACACATGTGTGGCCCCTTAGGGCCCCATACATGACCCCTTAAAACACCATATGACCCTATGGTTTCCTAAGAGATCATAAGGGGTCACACATGTGTTAGAACATGTATGTGTGACACCTTAGGACCCCATATGACCCCTTATGACACTATATATAACTATGGTGTCCTAAGGGGTTATTTAGGGTCCCAAGGGGTATGTTTTACCTACTAGGACTTTAAAAGGGGTCATATGGGGTCCTAATAAGGGGTCACCCATGTGTTAGAACACGTGTGGTCCCTTAGGACCCCATATAGCCCCTTAGAACATCATATGACCCTATGGTGTCCTAAGGGGTCATATGGTGTCCAATTGACCTTATGTTGTACCTACAAGGACTTTAAAAGGGGTCATATGGGGTCACACATATGTTAGAACACATGTGTGGCCCCTTAGGACCCCATATGACCGCTTAGGACACCATATGACCCTATGGGATCATATGGTGTCCTAAGGGGTATTTTGTACCTACTAAAACTTTGAAAGGGGTCATATGGGGTCCTAAGGGGCCACACATGTTCTCTAGCACATGTGTGACCCCATATGACCTTGTACAACACTATATGACCCTATGGGGTCATATGGTATTTTAAGAGGTATGTTGTACCTACTAGTACTTTAAAAGGGGTCATATGGGGTCCTAAGGGGTCACACATGTGTCGCCCCTTAGGACCCCATATGACACTATATTATGGGGTCATATGGTGTCCTAAGGGGTATGTTGCACCTACTAGGACTTTAAAAAGGGGTCATATGGGGTCCTAAAGGGTCACACATGTGTGACCTCATATGACCTCGTACAACAGTATATGACCCCATGAGGTCATATGGTGTCCTAAGAGGTATGTTGTACCTACTAGGACTTTAAAAGGGGTCATATGGTGTCCTAAGAGGTATGTTGTACCTACTAGGACTTTAAAAGGGGTCATATGGGGCCCTAAGGCGCCACACATGTGTTCTAACACATGTGTGACCCCTTAGGGCCCCATATGACCTCTTAGGACACCATATGACCCTATGGTGTCCTAAGGGGTCATATGGGGCATGTGGCTCCTTAGGACCCCATATGACCCCTTAGGACACTATATGACCCTATGTGGTCATATGGTGTCCTAAGGGGTATGTTTTACCTACTAGGACTTTAAAAGGATCATATGGGCTCCTAAGGGGTCACACATGTGTGACCCCATATGACCCCACATGATATTATATGACCCTATGGGGTCATTTGATGTCCTAATAGGTATGTTGTACCTACTAGTACTTAAAAAGGCATCATATGGGGTCCTAAGGGCCCTTAAGATCCCATATGACCCCTATGACACTATATGACCCTACGGGTCATATGGTGTCTTAAAAGTTATGTTGCACCTACTAGGACGTTAAAAGGGTTCATTGGGGTCCTTAGGCATCACACGTGTTAAAACACATGTGTGGCCCCTACGACCCCATATGACCCCTTAGGACACTATATGATCCTCTGGGATCATATGGTCCCTACTACCCCTGGATATGACCCCATAGGATCATCTAGTGTCATAAGGGGTCATATGGTGTTGTTAGGGTTCATATTTACCCTAACAACACCATATGTCTCCTTATGACACTAGATGATCCTATGGGATCATATGGGGTCAATATGGGTCATTAGGTGTCATAAGGGGTCTTAAGGAGTCATTAAAGGTCATAAGGGGTTGTTACAGACATAATGTTAGGTCCTGGAGACAACTGAGAGGGGGGGGGGTGAATCAGTTGTCCAATAAATTCAACCAAACTTAACTTAACCAAAACTTAATGCTTAATACTGGTAAACCAAACTTTATTGCCAGTAGACAGTTTTATCAATTAATTGCAATACCATAAAGATTAATGCATGAAACAAAAAGACAACAACATCCACAACACATAACACAAATATTTGTATGTGGAAACCCTGTAAGGGGAAAAACCATGGTGGGAATCCTTACCCACAATCAAATAATACTACCGCAGATAGTATGTGTGTACAACATGGATTCTGCAAATGCAAAAAAGCCAGCTGCCTAGAGCTCACCGCTCAATCACAAAATGAGAGTCACACTGACTACAATTGGATGGTTAAATCCAATGATAATTAACTGCATAAAATAGCATCTTCATATGCTGGATTCAGTACCAGTTTAGTTCTGATTGCCTTTACAAAAAAATTCCTTCAACCTTCAAATGATGTTGGCGTGTATAGCTCTGCTTATTTTCGCATATACCTTATTACAATTCCTTTGCCTATTAATCTCAAAAATGAGATCTTACATTTATACCATAACCTAAGACCAATTGAATAGGTCGGCTCAATAAAAGATATTACAATAAAATCAATTACAAATAAATCAATATCCGATGCATGATGTCGGCTCAAATGCATTCATAATAATAATAAATCATCTCCATATCATGTCGTGCTGATCTGGAATAGATATGCCTACCGGTACGTATCCTGGACCTATTTGCCAGTAACAACAAATATGCAAACCCGAATAAGAAAATAACCAAATCACCAAAACCAAGTGATCGAATAATGTCTTCGACAAAACCAAGTAGTCTCCAAGTCATTCCAAATGTCGGTGAACAATATAATCTGCTAGTGAACCGAATACCGGTGACTGTGCATAAGTCTCTGACATGCCGGTGAACATAACCAAAATCTCCAAGTGCTGATAAGTGTTGACAAGTGATGACAGGTGTTGACATCAATGACAAAACCATATCAACATATCCAAAATACCAACAATCTCCCCCTTTGGCATTGATGGCAACACAAGATGGAAAAACCATCAAAGTGCCAAAACAAAAATGCTAAAAACCAAAAACCAACAATTCTCCCAAAGAGATCATTAACCAGAAATGAAAATATAGATACAGAGAGTAATCAATCTCTCCAACAATCTCTCCCTAAAGTAACAATCTCTCCCCCAAGAGATAATGTGTTTTTCCATATCAATCTCTCCCCCTTTGACATCAAATGCCAAAGCATTACAAAGACCAGATTAAATACAAAATACCAACTCATTCAATATACCAACTACTCTCCCTGAGAAGTAGCTCTCCTCATCAAAGCTGGAATAAAAGATTTCTCTGTTAATTCTGTCGGTTGATGACAAACATCAACTGTGTAAGTCTCTACCTGTGGGGGTAGGACTCCAAGTTGCTCTCTAAGATATTCAAAAGTTTCCTTGGCAAAGGCTTTGTAAAAATATCTGCAATCTGCTCTTTAGTATTCACATAAACTAATTTCACTTCTTTTGCTTCAACATTCTCCTTTAGAAAATTGAATTTGATAGAGACATGTTTAGTTTTAGAGTGAAATACTGGGTTCTTTGATATATCAATTGCTGCCATATTATCACAGTAAATAGTTATAGGTTCCTTGCATTTTACCTTTGTGTCCTTCAACATTTGTTTGATCCATAACACCTATGTACATTTAGTTGCTGCTGCAACATATTCTGATTCTGCTATTGATAGACTTGTACAACTCTGTTTTTTTCTCAACCATGAAATTATTTTGCTACCAAGAAAAAATGCTCCGCTGGTGGTTCTTTTTCTGTCATCCACATCTCTTGCCCAATTAGCATTTGTGTATGCACATAAGTCAAAATTTTCATCTCTAGGATGCCATAAACCAAGATTAGTAGTGCTTTGTAGGTACCAGAAAATCCTTTTCATTGCTGATTCATGATTTTCTTTAGGATTACTTTGAAATCTTGAAACAATACATACTGCATTCATAATATCAGGTCTTGTTTGTGTTAAATACAACAAACCTCCTATCATAGACTTGTATCTAATCAGATTAACAGGTGTTGATTCATCCTTTAAAGATAATTTATCAGTTGTAGTCATAGGCGTGCTTACCGGTTTACAGTTTTCCATGCCAAATTTCTTTAGTAATTCCTTCAAGTACTTAGATTGACATAGGAATATATCTTTATCAGTCTGTGAAATCTGCAATCCTAAAAAGAATTTTATCTCACCAATCATAGACATTTCAAATTCTTGCTGCATTTTGTTAGAAAAGTCTTTACACAAACCATGTTCTCCTCCAAAGATTATATCATCAACAAAAACTTCAATAACCAAGATGTCATCATTAGTTACTTTGTAGTATAGATTTTTGTCAGCATTAACTTTAGTGTATCCAAGCTTCAAAAGATATTTGTCCAATCTAGCATACCAAGCTCTAGGAGCTTGTTTCAATCCATATAAAGCTTTCCTTAACCTACAAACCATGTCTTTGTTATCTGTCAAAGAAAATCCACCAGGTTGTTCAATATAAACTTCTTCAAGATCTCCATTAGAAATGCACATTTAACATCCATTTGATATACTTTATAGTTCTTGTGTGCTGCAAAAGCCAATAAAAGTCTGACTGCCTCAATTCTAGCTAGTGGTGCAAAGGTTTCATTGTAATCAATTCCTTCTTTATGTGAATATCCCTTACACACTAATCTTTCTTTGTTTCTGATTACCTTACCATCTTCATTAAGTTTATTTCTGAAAACCCATTTAGTTTCAATTACATTTTTGTCTTTAGGCTGGGAACTAATGACCAAGTGTTATTCATTTCAATTTGTTCCAATTCATTTTCCATAGCTTTAATCCAATATTTATCTTCACATGCCTCATTAATTGATGTAGGTTTAATTTGAGAAATAAGACATACCTCTTCATTTGCCAATCTTCCTCTAGTCATAACTCCTTGAAATTTGTTTCCAATTATTTGATCTTCAGAATGATTCAGTCTTACATATCGGGGTGTTTTTGCTTGTTGCTGTTCTTCAGTGACTGTTGAATCTCCAGATGATACTGGTGTAATTGGATCACCATTTTGTACCAGTGTATTCATAGTAGGTTCATTTGTGATTATCTCTATTGCTGGTTCAAAGTCTATGTACCTTGAATTTCCTCTAAATTGTTCATCAATCTTCACATTTGCACTCTCAACAATTTTTTGCAATCTCTTGTTAAAACATCTATATGCCTTGCTATTAGATGAATAACCAAAAAATATTCCTTCATCATTTCTAGGATCAAATTTTCCAATATACTCATCTCTTCTAATATAGCATTTACTTCCAAATATACTGAAATATTTAAGAGTAGGAGTATTACCAAACCATAGTTCATGTGGGGTCTTACCGGTTTCACCTCTGATGTGAGCTCTGTTGAATGTATAAACCACTGTATTGATCACTTCTCTCTAGTATATATGAGGTATATTTGTTTCTGATATCATACTTCTGGCTGCATCCAAGATAGTTTTGTTTTTCCTTTCCACAACTCCATTCTGCTGGGGTGTCCGAGGTGCTGATAACTGTCTTCTGATCCCATTAACTTCACATAATGTATTGATTTCCTTAGATGTGAATTCACCTCCTTGATCTGATCTCAAACATTTTATTTTCTTACCGGTTTCATTTTCTACCATCACCTTGAATAGTTTGAATTTCCCAAATGCTTCAGATTTCTCCCTGAGAAAAGTAACCCAACACATTCTAGAATAGTCATCAATGATTAGCATAAAATACCTATCTCCTTGTATACTTCTAGTCCTTGCTGGACCACATAAATCAGTATGAATTAAATCAAGAACATTGTTAGACCTCTCTGGAATAGTCTTGAAAGTTGTTGTAACTTGCTTTCCAAATTGACATTCCTTACATACCGGATTGTGAGGTTTAACAATCTTAGGTAAATCTCTTACCACTTTAGTAGTACTGATTTTCACAATGCAATCAAAATTTACATGACAAAGTTTCTTATGTAACCAACTTTCATCAAGATGTGCAATCAAACATGCTTTCTCATTGTTGTTCAAATGAAAGATATTACCTCTAGTTTGATTACCGGTTGCAATTTCCAAACCAGTTCTGTTTAAGATTTTGCATTTACCATTCTTGAATTGTAACTGAAATCCTTTCTCAACTAATTGACCAACACTCAAAAGATTATGCTTCAAACCTTCAACATAGTAAACATTATCAGTATTGTGCTTACCATCAAAAAATATAGTGCCTTTTCCTTTGATCAAACAAGCTTTATCATCTCCAAATCTTACTAGACCTCCATTGTATTCCTGAAAGGTTAAGAATTTACTTTTATCACCAGTCATTTGATGTGAACATCCTGAATCGATAATCCATTCATCCTTATCTTCAACTTTAGCTGCCAGGGCTTGCTCTACTGATTCAACAGTAGGTGTCGGCTGATCTTCTGTTATAGCAACAAAAGCCCATCCATTGTCTGCCGGATCCTTATCATAATCATCAGTAACTCCTTCATCAATATAATAACAAGATTTGTCTCTATTCTTCTTAAACTTGTATTTTTGATAGTTAGGGTTAGGCTTATATGTTCTTTTAGCTTCTTCTCTTAATCTTGCATGTCTATTAGAACATCTAGAAGCCATATGACCAATCTTATTACAGTTAAAACATTTAAAGGGTGTTTTACCTTCATACTTACTTCCAATTGGACCTTTAGGCATTTTCCTAGCAAATAGTGCTTCAAGTTCTTCAAGTTCTTCATTTTCTCTCCTGCTTTATTCAAGTTCTTTTGCATAGAAGGCTTTCCAATCAGATTTATCAGATGATGATGATGATGCCTTGAAAGCTAGATTTGTCTTAATAGTAGCAACATGGCCAAATTCCTCAAACTCAAAAGCTGAAAGTTTTCCAACCAAAGTGTCTCTAGATACTGATGCATTAGGCATTGTTCTCAATTCATTTATAGCAGTAACTTTCATTTTATATGCCGATGGCAAAGCTCTTAAAAATTTAGAAACAATCTCATCTTCACTTAAGGTTCCTCCACAACATTGTATACCCAAAACAATTTCATTTACTCTTTCCATAAAAGTAGAAATTATTTCTTCTTCTTCCATTTTTAGACTTTCATACATGACCGGGAAGCATTCAAGTTTTGCAATTTTGACTGTGGAATCTCCTTCATTCAATGTTTCTAGTTTGTCCCAAATAGCTTTAACAGTAGATCTGTCTGACAATCCCATGACTTGCTGATTTGATAATGCACTCAAAAGTGCTTCTCTTGCTTTGCAATCATTTTCCTCATCTTTAGCTAAGTTAGGTGGAATAGGTTGACCTTGAGTAGGAGCAGTATAGCCATTCTTTGTAACATCCCATATATCCTTTCCAATGCAATTCAAATGTGTCTCCATCCTGATCTTCCATATGCCATAGTTAGTTCCATCAAGTTTCAGACTGTCCTACCTGAAATAGTTAGAAGACATTGGATCTCCTCAAGCTATTAAACTTCCGCAAAAAGAGAACTAGACTTTGATACCAATTGTTAGGTCCTAGAGACAACTAAGAGAGGGGGGGGGGGTGAATCAGTTGTCCAATAAATTCAACCAAACTTAACTTAACCAAAACGTAATGCTTAATACCGGTAAATGAAACTTTATTGCCGATACACAGTTTTATCAATTAATTGCAGTACCGGTAAAGATTAATGCATGAAACAGAAAGACAACAACATCCACAACACATAACACAAATATTTGTACGTGGAAACCCTGTAAGGGGAAAAACCACAATGGGAAGCCTTACCCACAATCAAATGATACTACTACAAATAGTATGTGTGTACAATATGGATTTTGCACATGCAGAAAGGCCAACTGCCTAGAGCTCACTGCTCAATCACAAAACGAGAGTCACACTGACTACAATTGGATGGTTAAATCCAATGATAATGTACTGCATAAAATAACATCTTTATATGCTAGATTCAGTACCGGTTTAGTTTTGATTACCTTCACAAAAACCTTCCTTCAACCTTCAAATGATGTCTGCGTGTATAGCTTTGCTTATTTTCACATATACCTTATTGCAATTCCTTTTTCTAATCGCCTATTAATCTCATAATTGAGATCTTACATTTATACCATAACCTAAGACCAATTGAATAGGCCAGCTCAATAAAATATATTGCAATAAAATCAATTACAAATAAATCAATATCCGATGCATGATGTCGGCTCAAATGCATTCACAATAATAATAAATCATCTCCATATCATGCCATGCTGATCTGGAATAGATATGCTTGCTGGTGTGTATCCTGGACCTATTTGCTGGTAACAACAAATATGCAAACCCGAATAAGCAAATAACCAAATCGCCAAAACCAAGTGATCGAATAATGTCTTTGACAAAACCAAGTAGTCTCCAAGTCATTCCAAGTGCCGGTGAACAATATAATCTGCTGGTGAACCAAATACTAGTGACTATGCATAAGTCTTTGACTTGTCGGTGAACATAACCAAAATCTCCAAGTGCTGATAAGTGTTGACAAGTGATGACAGGTGTTGACATCAATGACAAAACCATATCAACATATCCAAAATACCAACACATAAGGGGTCTTATGGTGTCGTATGGGGTCTTATGTTATACATGCTAGGATGTTGAAATGGGTTAAAAGATGTTTTAGGATGTACTAGGGGGTTGTTCATGTCTTAATAACTCCTAGGATGTACTAAGGGGTTGTATGATGTCTTAAAAGTTCCTAGGATGTCCTAATTTCTCGTAAGTGTCTTAAGAGGTCCTAGTCTGTACTAAGGGGTCATATGATAACATTTTAACATCTAATTGTATATGTGTACAACACTTATAAATAGTTAAGCATTAAAAGATTTTAACCATTAAATTTTTTTAAAACTAATATATTATTAAGCATTTAAAATTTTAAAAATTAATATATTATTAAGCATTAAAAAACTAAAAAACTAATAAACTATACAAAATTATGAAAAAAAAAACTAAAATATTAATACATGAACACTAATTTCTTTGCCCCCTTCTTCTCCTCAGTTGCTAGACTCTAAGCTGGTTAGTGCAAAATGAGGCGAAAAACCTTTTTTGCAGCTTATATAGCAAAGGGGTTCTGCCCGGAATGCCTTTGCGATGCTGATGCCACGTGACTGCCACATTGGTCTGACTGGAACCCTTCCGGTCTAAACGCTTCCGGCTGGATCGTGTTCCGGTCGGATCGCATGGATTAGCTTTAGGTGGGACAAAGATTCATACTTTTACCTGTAAGAAATGACTTATTTGATGATTCTATAATGTTTACTAGTTGAGAGTTTGATACAATGAGATTTTTGCATAAAAATAAAGATGTAGACTTATGATTACCTTTCAATTTGAAAAAAGAGGGTGGTGGGTGATGCGAAGGGGTAGGAGGATCTTACCCAAACACCTAAGGAATATTACCCACACCCACACAAATCATTCCTCAAGACCTCTCATTGGTTAAACACATCACCTCTGATCCCCTACTCTCCACATACTAGAATAACACCCCCAACACACTGTCTCACTGTTTTAGGACAGTCAAAAGCATAAATGACAATATTTGTTGACCAAACAACTCATAAAAATATCTCCCTTTGGTTTCACACATTACCAATGTACTCAAGACACTCACACATCCCCTTAGGCTCTATCCATTTCCATACATACTCCACTGAACCATTAAACACAACTTTGAAACTAAATAAACAAAATATACCTTCTTGCTGTCCTTCTTGATAGACCCGTACTCAGAGATCTATAACTTTTGAAAAAACCATTATTTACTCAATCGCTTCGGTGAGATTATTCCAAACTTAACCCTAAACAACATATACAAAATTTAAGAAGATCCAATGGTTCAGTGATGAGATATTGCCCTCGCATCAGGACTGTTGCAGTCACACCCCAAATCTGACTGTTTTTCAGTTTGAAACCTTCATGAAGCACATGCCAAATCCATCATGGAACCATGCACACACCATGGAAAGGTAAAATACATCCTTAACCTCATCCCTACCCAAAATTGGGTTTGGAAAAACATCTAAACAAAATTTATTACATTTATGAGGCCACTGGATGCCCTAGTAAGGGTTTTGATAGTTTTGAAACAAATGTCAATATCTTCCACAAATGATAATGAAATTGCACCAAATAAAAACCAAAGTAATCTTAGTTCATCTCAATTTAATCCCAATAAGATAACTTAATCAAACAAATGCATATCAATTTACAAATGAACAAATTTCAGTCTGTCATACATTGAAAACTCAGAAAATACAAGGAAAAATACAATTTTATTGCTCCACTTCTCAAATCTCGACCTCCACATCCAATCTCTCTCTAAAAATGGATTAATTTCATCATTTTATAGTTCTCCAAGCCTTCTAAGGCTGAAATATAACTAATAACCACCTATAACTATCCTTTTTGACATTTTTTTGCAATTTTGACAATAAAAGTTGCACACATGAAGTTGTCAATATGATCAAACTTGAACTTCAACCCTCCTAACCTATCAAAATGGTCTTGAAATTACCTTATAAACATTTATAACATGTTTTATTGACTAAAAACTCAAACCTACTCTTAAAACCCAAAATTAGCCCTTTTTAGGCCTAATTGCCAACATTTGACAATTTTACACTTTTTGATCTTTTCATTACATTTCATTGCATATTTAGGCTCTATTGGCCATTATTACATTGTTTTAAGACCTTCAAGGCCTTTTATACTTCATTGTCCTTTTATTCTCTATTAGGGCCTATCAGTGACCCTAGTCCACCTTGTCTTCAGGAGTGCTCTTGCACCATACTCCCGGGGATAAAAAGAATGCAAGGTCCCCTTGCATGGCTGCCTCCTCTTCCTAGTTTTCCAATTCATTGGAACTAGCATTGTATTCCCTGCAAAAAATTATACATGCTTTGGCAACTCATGGCACCTCCTCTCAAAAAAATGGTACTCAAGGTAAGCACCTCCAACATGATCATCCTTGTAAACACTCATCAAACCTGCATACAAAACATTAGGATAAACAAAAACATCTTCTTCATTGATTACAATATCATCTTGTTCCAGCAAACCCATTGAAATCTCTTCATATTTAAAATGCCATTCTCCTGGGCATGTCACCATAACCTCACCCATCATCAAGGCTTCATCATGAGCCTTCTTCTTTGTTGCAACTAGCCTCTTCATAGGCCAAACTACCTTCTTGTGCACCCTCAAGTGCCAACTCTTTGTTGTCCCCTCTAGGTTTTCCAATTTCAACTTCATTTCTGCTTCCCTAAGTTCATCTTCCTTTCTCCTTTTCTCTAGTTCCTCTTTAAGCTCCCTCAATATTGCTTCATTTGCTTCTAAAGCCCTTCTTAAACTTCTCAACTCATCTCGTTTCTTTTCTTCTTCTTCTCTCTTCGTTCTTTCTATTTCTTGTTTCCTCAACTCTTCTTCCTCTCTTTTCTTCTATCCACCAAACATTATTTCTTTCCATTTCTTGTAAGCACCTACTATCTCTTTCTCAGATTTTGTTAACTCCATCTTCACCCCTATATCCCAGACCTTTCGCTTGCTCTGATACCAATTTGATGCGGAGGGGTAGGAGGATCTTACCAAAACACCTAAGGAATCTTACCCACACCCACACAACTCATTACTCAAGGCCTCTCATTGGTTAAACACATCACCTCTAATCCCCTACTCTCCACATACTAGAATAACACCCCAACACACTGTCTCATTGTTTTAGGACAGTCAAAAGCATAAATGACAATATTTGTTGACCAAACAACTCATAAGACTCTCTCCCTTTGGTTTCACACATTCCCAATGTACTCAAGAAACTCACACATCCACTTAGGCTCTATCCATTTCCATACATACTCCACTGAACAATTAAACACAACTTTGAAACTAAATAAACAAAATATACATTCTTGCTGTCCTTCTTGATAGACCTGTACTCAGAGATCTATAAATTTTGAAAAAAACATTATTTACTCAATCTCTTCAGTGAGATTATTTTAAATTTAACCCTCAACAACATATCCAAAATTTAAGAAGATCCAATGGTTCAGTGATGAGATATTGCCCTCGCATCAGGACTGTTGCAGTCACACCCCAAATCTGACTATTTTTCAGTTTGAAACCTTCACGAAGCACATGCCAAATCCATCATGGAACCCTGAACACACCATGGACAGGTAAAATACATCCTTACCCTCGTCCCTTCCCAAAATGGGGTTTGTAAAAACATCTTAAAATTTTTTATTACATTTATGAGGCCACTGGATGCCCTAGTAAGGGTTTTGACAGTTTTGAAACAAATGTCAATATCTTCCACAAATGATAATAAAATTGCACCAAATAAAAAACAAAGTACTCTTAGTTAATTTCACTTTCATCCTAGTAAGATAACATAATCAAACAAATGCATATCAATTTGCAAATGAAGAAATTTCAGTTTGTCATACGTTGAAAACTCAGAAAATACAAGGAAAAATACAATTTTATTGCTCCACTTCTCAAATCTCGACCTTCACATCCAATCTCTCTCTCAAAATGGATTAATTTCATCATTTTATAGTTATCCAAGCCTTCTAAGGCCTAAATGTAACTAATAACCACCTATAACTACCCTTTTTGACATTTTTTTGCAATTTTGATAATAAAAGTTGCACACATGAAGTTGTCAATATGATCAAACTTGAACTCCAACCTTTCTAACCTATCAAAATGGTCTTCAAATGACCTTAAAAATATTTATAACATGTTTTATTGACTAAAAACTCAAACCTACCCTTAAAACCCAAAATTAGCTCTTTTTAGGCCAAATTGCCAACATTTGACAATTTTACACTTTTTGATCTTTTCATTACATTTCATTGCATATTTAGGCTCTATTGGCCATTATTACATTGTTTTAAGACCTTAAAGGCCTTTTATACTTCATTGTCCTTTTATTCTCTATTAGGGCCTATCAGTGACCCTAGTCCACCTTGTCTCCAGGAGTGCTCCTGCACCAGTGGGTGTGAAAATGGTCCTTAACGTATTAGTGGCAATGCCATTAAGTGGTGGTAAAAATTAAAAAAGCTACTACATTATTTTGCATTCCTATTACAATTATAAAAAAAAGGCCATCATCTACTCATCTCAATCTCATAGCATTATGTAAAAAGAGTTAGTTTGAAAGAGGCATTGTACATTTTTCCTATTGTACACTTTGTTAGGATTGGGTGTTGTACACCTTGCATAATGTTTAATTTATTATTTTGTGATGTACCTAGGGGGACCTAGGGTTATGTGCATCACTAGGAGTTAACATTATTGAGGCCACTTTCTATATTCTATGTAACATTGAAAAATATTTAATGTCACACCTCACATGGGAAAATTATTTTATTTAATATTGGGAAAATACATCTAATATAGTGAAAACTCAATAACTAATATCAAATGAGGGATTAATGGATTTGAAATATCATGGTTTTAGTCACATGTTTTTATTTATACCACTTGATCATCTTGTGTGAGCTTGTCTCTATAAAAGAAAACATAAGGGTATTTTTATAAGGTTGACCTGTTCGCCATTTTGGCTAAGGGGTTGAGAGTATCTCTTGTTTAAAATTTGTGAGGGTTTGAAGCATGACGTGAGATGTGTGGTTACATGCTTGTTCACATGGAATGCTTGTGGAGATCTTCTATTTCATAAGTGTTCATCAAGACTTTGAACAGTAATGTTTTTATTAATGACTAATACACGAGTCATGTACATATATTTCAGTTTCTATTGATTTTCTTTAAAAATTCAAAACATATATTTCAATTTCTATTGATTTACTTTAAAAATTTGAATCAACATTGACCATTTCCTTTATAAAAGTGTGACACAACTTTGTAATTTTACCCAATAATATTACAAGGGGAATGCATATGCATTTAGGCACACTACCTAGAGCTCACTGCTCAGTTACAAGAGAGGGCTACAACCCCCGAAGGACTCACTATCCTACAAATGACTAAAAATAACAACTTGAGTGTCTGAACTGATGAATAGAATCTACAAATGCCAAAGTGCAGATTTGCTTAAGCACAAAGTGTCTTCTTTCATTGTTTTGGCACACTGCTCTGTTTTGCTTTGCTCTGTCATACACTAGAGCATAAATCCAAAGATAACACAAGTGAAAATGTGCACTGACGCTATTACAATCTACGCACAATCACATCAATCACCAAAATGCACAATTAGATCGGTCTTATATATACAAATCACTTGATTAGGTCTCCAACATGTCGGCCCCAAAAACATTATAAAACATGAAATGTGCAACAATAAGTCAACTCAATCCGATTACAAATATACATGCAAACCAAAATAAATTGATATCTTCACATATGTTGGCACAACAACCTCGAACTCAGAACTAATCAACAAAATCATCCCGAAGATTTTGCATAACACATTGCACCACTAATCACCCAAATAACCTTGTTCTTCCTAAAATACCGGATATCGGATCATCAAACTTGCATGAGAATCCATATCGAAGGCTAGGATTGTGAACTAAGCAATTCCAATAATCCAATTGACTACCACTTCCACCGCAAAGAAAAATGTGCACCCAAAATTGAGTTCTACTCAATGTATCCATAGTCTGCTGAACACTGTGTTCCACCTTCCAGACTTAAGCAAAACTTCCAATAGAATGAATCTATATATTCTGGATGATGCTTCTAACCTGAGTTGCCATCAATGACAACCCCAAAAAAATCCTCAAGAACTTATCTCTTCCGGTATAGTGTCTCTTTCCAACATGACTCACTAGAGTCATGTAGGTTCTAAACACCAGGTTGGATGGGAGGGTAAGTGCACAAAGATGGTGGTAAAAAATAGGGGTATAAGTGGACACATCTTTTTTTCTGAAATCAAGTGAACCTAAACATGGAGGAAAAATTTGAAAGTCATCCACTTAAGATATGAAGAAAATAAAAGAACAAATATTGTAGTAATTTGAATCTAGTTTCCAAACTACTAAACATTTTCAAAATTGGATAAGATTAAGGGGGTCAAATCCTTCGGGCACGAAAAATAGACCCTGATTTTTTCTAAATAACATAACATAGTGTCTGACGTGCACATCAAAAAAGTCATAGTTGGATTTAGTATTTTAACAAATCCTTTTGCAGAAAGATAGTTAAGAGTGAGCACTAGAAGATGTGTATTTTTTTGTAATTTTTTGTTGAGTATTTTTTTTCTATAATTTTTCTAATCGAGCACATATTGAAAATTAGGTACCTATTCATGTGCGAAGCATAACTTGCACTAAAAAAATTGAAAATACAATTTTTTTTTAAATTGTAAAGAATCAAGTGCACTACAATAATATTTTTTTTAATTTTTTTTTGGATAAGTAGATCAAAAGCTATCAAAAAAATGGTCACATATGTCTGGGAGAACTATGAAGACACTGGTAAAAGAAATTCAATAATAATGTTATTGTTGTTCAATTTTTTAAAAAAATATATGGTTAGAAAGCTCAGAAGATGGCTGAAAATATGGTGGCAATTTTAGAAATACCCACTTGATGAAGTGTAAACCTGATGATGACAAAGTCGAGAAACCGAGTTGATAAAATAAAACACATCAAAAAGGGAGGAAATGGAGGGAAATCAAACTTCCAACCTGTAGCTTTGTCATCCAGGCCTATTTCCAAGCCTAAACAGTCAAAAGCGCGTACGGGGTACCTATGATATAAGAAGTGCATACGGAGTACCTATGGTGTAAGAAGCACGTACACTCTATCTTTACTTTAAACAACGCGTACTCACTACTTTTCTTTACAATTTGGGAGTGTGTATAAAATGATATTGTATATATAATGTGTATATACATATAATATATAAATATATAATATATATATGTATATAATAATATATAATATATTTTATATAATATATAATATATTAAGTATATATACACACATATGTGTGTATGTATGTGTATTGTCTCCCTATCTCCTCCTCTCAAGTGCATACAAGGTCTCTCTCTCTCTCTCTCTCTCCCATCTCTTCTTCTCTCTCTCTCTCTCTCTCTCTCTCTCTCTCTCTCTCTCTCTCTCCCATCTCTCTCTCTCTCTCTCTACCCCATCCCTCTCCCTATTCTTCTCTCCCTCCCTCCCTCTCTCCCCCCCCCCCTCTCTCTCTCTCTCTCTCTCTCTCCCACTCTCCCACTCTCCCCCTCTCTCCCTTCTTCCATACCCCATCCCTCTCTCTCTCTTTTTCTCTCCCTCCCTCTCCCCCCCCCTCTCTCTCTCTCCCTCCCTCCCCTTTCCTTCACATTTTCTTTACTACAAATAATGCATACGGGTTACTAAGCCTATTAGTTTTCTGCCCTGCCATGACATTTTAAAGGCATAGGAGTGTGTACGCACTAATTGAGAGTTCTAAGTGTGTACAAGGTGGAAAAAAAAATACCGTTGGAATTTCCAACATTTTAGGGACTAACAACGTGCACATAGTTATTAATATACCGCGTACGTTGTACTTAGATATAGTTTTATTTGCCCAAGAGCCTCAATGGCCTCAAAAGAAGTTTTTGAGGTCATTGAAAACCCCACTGCAACTGTGTTTGCACTTCTATCACTGTTTTATACATAGAAGTAAGTGATTTTTTTGTTTTTTGCATGATTTGAAATGATTGAATTGTTGTTCTTATTAGTTTCATCAATATTATTGTGATTGTTTAATAGTTTTGATTCAAAAAAATAATGATAAGATGCATATTTATGGTTATTTATTTGTTTATGAACTTTTGTTTACATATATACGTAATATGATTCTATTTAGGACAACTGATATTAACCATGGGAAAGAACAAGCGAGGAATGATGGAACAAAGAGAGGCTGAAAAGGAAAGACAAAGGCAATGTATGAAGAAATTACGTGACATAAGAACAACGAGAGAAGAAGGTATGTCATCCTCAACATCTCAATTCGATTTACCAAATGAACATAATGCACCTAATGCAATTAAATAAGAGACATTTGATTTACCATATGAACCTAATGCAATTGAAGAAGATACCACATTGAATAGTCAATTAAATGATGAACATACACCTCTATTTGATGAATTGAATGTACACAATGCACCGATATTAACACCTCCTAGGATCATTCGTAGAAAACCAAAGTATCTAATTGACATTGATGAGAATATATTGAAGCCAATGCCCGATAAAATGAATGAATGAACTTGTAGGAGAATGGTTAAAATAATATGAGAAAACTATTTTGGAAACTTAAATCAAACCGCAAGATGTCAATTAATTGTTCAAATGATTAAATTTTTTTTTTTTTAGAGAGACAATGAAAATTCTAGGCCTAATATCATTTGAAAGTAATAGCGAAAGAACTATTGTGAGAAATCTATTTGATGCATATCAAGCTATTGGTTCAAAATCACGTACTAAAGATTCTAATGCTACTCGATGTTTCATTACATCAACCAAAATGAGCAAGAAAATAAAAAAAGATCGTTTGATAAGCAAAACAAGTAATTCATTACACGTTAGTAGAACAACATTAAGTAAATCATTACAGAGGTGAGAAAAAATAGAGGAACCTAACAATAATTCTCTTTGGGCATTCTCGAGTAGACTACCTTGCAAAGACAAGGTTGTTGATGCACTAAGAACATTAATTAATTTTTTTTGGCATGACAACACAAGAGTTTCGCCCAACCAAAGAGATGTTGTTAGAAGGCGAATTGGGTCTACAAATCATGAGACACATGTCAAACACTATTTGGATATGACTCAAACAAAATTTTATGAAAGATTCCTTGAAAAGTTTCCTCAAATAAGAATTTCTCAAAGATTTTTTGAAATGGCAAAACCTTTTTATATTAAGATTGATCATGTATGGGTATGTGCACAAAGATGGTGGTCAGAAAAGTGGACACCACCCAAAAAAAACATGAAAAAATAAGCAGTGCGTACATGGTTATAAAATTTGAAATCACCCCGTACATGCTTAGGTCCGTTGTTCCCGAGCCTTAAAAATAATAGCACGTATGCGCCGCTTTTAGGAAAGTGAGCGAGTACGCGCTACTTTTAGGAAAGTGAGCGCATACGTGCTCATAAGCCCTAAAGAACCGTGTACGTGGTACTTATGAAAAAATTGTTTTGAAAAAAAACAGTGGGTCTTATTTTCCCGTGACCACGACATTTTTTCCTCCATTTCCTCCATGAAACTGCGAATGTGCTGCCTCATTTCTCCTCCAGACGCTATGGATCAAGGTTAGTTTTTTTTAATTTTTGTCTTTCTTTCTCATTTATTCAATTTTTTTTACATTTTGAATTTAATTTTGTTAATTTTGATTAGGTTTTTTTAATTTTTTGTTTCAAAAATGAGATTCTGATAATCCACAACAAGAACAACAAAATGCACCTCCGGAAAACCTAGAAGATTCACCCCCAGTTCCTCCTTTTGAACGCACACCTGAAACATAGGAGCAACTGATTAATCAGTTAGGGAAAAACACATCTAAAATAAATAGACTGATTAATAAATTGAAAACATTTGAACTTGAGCATCATAAATCCCTCGCCACTAGCCTAGAAACATTAGCTAGTGGTGCCATAGCTGTTTCCACACAAATTACAAAATGGGGAAACTTTAGGGATAGGTGTCATCAATACTATTCTAATGGGTTATCATATGAGGGTGTGAAAAACAAAATATTAATAAACAACAAATATGTGCCCTTTTTGTTGATCCTAAAACTGGTGAGTCGTTACCTCTTAATGCAAAGAGGTTTCCCATACATTGGTGGTAAGATAAAGAATCTTTTTTGGAAGAGGTGGTGGATGGTCTTTGATGATCCACCTTGCAATAGTTATGAGGTGCCATTGTATTTTTTGAGAAAAGTATACTGTGAATTTGTCCTCAATGTGCGGCCAAACTATTTTCACATGAGAGAGTTCCATGGTAGAGGTGGTAGCTCTGCCCAAGATAGACCTGGAGCCCATATGCGAGTAGCCCCGGAGAGTCGTCACCCCTAGCACCAAAACCTAAGGTGCATCAGACTATCCCAGTAGAGTTGAAAGAGTCGATGGAGCTACAAACTCTTCAGGCGGCCACAACATTGATTGGTGCCATCATCCAACATGAGACATCGTTAGCACACCCTATTGTACTAGATGATGAGCCATTAGTTGCTTTAGATGGCGATAGAGAGCCCATTCAACATATGTGTGTCTGTTGCCTGGGGATATGCTCAGGAACAGATGACATGACCGCTCCAGATGGATCCACATCTCATTCATGCACGATTTACGGGAGTAGATGTCAGGCCCGCACGACTGAAGATTTGGCGTTGACAGAGGAGTTGATGGATATGGTGTTTGCCCATCAACGAGAGACACAGGTGTGTTGATTTGAATTCATAGCATTTTATTTATCAGTCACTTTAAATTTCTAATTACATAAATGAATTTTTATTTATACATCGATTTAAATTGAGACAAATAATATGCATTTCATGATGCATCAACGATATCCCATACTCCTCCCACAGTTACTACAACTACAACTTCGATGTCTGAGGTATAAATTTTGTAACATGTTAAAATAGAATAGTACACTTTGAATTAAAAATAATTACAAGATATACTAAGTATCTTTAATGCTTGGTCCAATTTTTGTTTTGTAGGTGTTGACAAGGGACCTAATGTCCCATATTGATGACATCACGCTCTCAGCGATCAATTTTGGCCTACAAGGCTATACGATATCATATTTTATACAACCTTTTTTATGTATTGTTTTGATGGAATATGCAAGTAATTTCATTTTAGATTTTTAAAATTATATTTAATATAGAATCTGTACTAATATCTCATGTTAATTTTGTTTTTTAGGGTACCCCCTCCGCATCTAGGCCCCATCCTAAGAAAAAGAATTCCTCGAAGACACCAAAACGTGGGAAGAAGGCAATTGAACACATTTTTAGTTATACAATTGTATGAAAATGTTGAAATCATTTCTTAGTTGGGGTTTGTAGATTGATTAGTGTTTTTTTGTCTATTTTACATGCACAATGACCATTGAGCTATGTGGATTTGTTGAATGCACCTGATTTGCACGTGGATCAAGAGAGGGCAGAGGTATGTATCTCTACTTTATTTTCTTGATTTCATGATTATATGCACGTGTACATGTGAACTTGTGATAAATTATAATCTTATAATTTTTTCATACAAGAAATATCCATAGTTGCTTCATCAATGGCGAGCCCTCCTCTATGCACTGGAGAAGCAACTCAGGACTCGATACACTTTTGTTTGATATATTACATTAATTATTTTTAACCTACAATACTTATCATTATATTAATTATATTTAATCTTTGATCATTTTTTGTATAGGTAATAGTGACAGTTTCTCCATCGATGGTGAGCCATCCTCAGTCCATTGGAGAAGCATATTAGACACCGGTACATCATTGTTCTGTATATTATAACTTTTAAGTGTTTTTGATGTATTTATGTTAGTACATTGCATTAATTGTACTTTTACTCTACAATAGACCCCTTCGTGGTTCAGCCATAACTTGGATCCTTTTGAGTTTGTCTTCAAGAAAACTCCTAAGAGTGACAAGGAGAGGAGAGCGAAGACATTAGCTTTGAGATCACCCGATGAGGTAATCTACATTTAAATTGCAAGGAAATTATAGTTAAATGCATAGTTATGTTGTTAATTGTGAACTATTTTCTACAAAAGAATTCTAACTTGGCTTTTGAATTGTGGTTTTGCAGCCATCTACAAAGCTACGTATTGTATCGAAGAGGCTCGATTTTGATGATTCACCACAAGTTTAGGATCACATAGTGTTAGTTGTGATCATAGAATGACCAATACATGTAGATATTGTTGAACAATATATTTGAAATCAAAAATCTTCCCAAAGGCGTGAAAGCTAAAAGATCATCGGCCAAAATATCATGTCGAGCATCTCAGAAAGAGTTTCACCGAAAGGATAGTTTCATCGAAATGAAGCATAAAGGTAAAACAATTAATTAAAATGACTTCGGCAGAATATCTCTTTCGGTAAATGAAAGAGGCTGCTCATCGATATCCTAGTTTCATCGAAAAGTGAAAGGCTAACAAAAGGCGAAGTCGAGGAAATACAATTGCCGAAGAGACTTAAAAACACTCATCGAAAATCAAATCTCATCGATAACATTATATCGAATAAAAACAGAGGGGTTTCATCGATGAAAGAAGGACATCAAAGAAAAAAGGCTTTTGGAGGGCTTGCATGAACTTTCACCGAAGAACAAAACTCATCGAAATATGATTTCGATGAAACTCACGAATGACTCATCGAAAGAAATTTCATCGAAGAAGGAATGATTTCGAGGAGACTAGAAGATGGTTTTTCGACAGGGGCTATTCATCGATAAGGTGATATCGAGGAGAATGAACTTTCGATGAGAGATCAAAGCACTCAGCCGAAGACAAGGGTTTCATCGAAAACTCGATTCACGGTCATTTCAGTTGAACAGTACTTCCCGTGAAAGAATTAAAAGCTCAAATGGAGGAATGGTGGAGTGAACTTGTAAGCGTCAAGGATCGAGCTCTGTCAAGATTGGATCAAAACAAAGACATGGCCCCTACCGTTAACCAGGTGATACTCGAAAACCTTTCACAGGGAGAAGAATTAAAGAAACAGAGTATCAAGATCAAGACTTTTAAAGAGGATGATTATATTGATCATTTAGGGATGCCTAATCTCTTTTTGCTTAAGTTTGTTAGAAATGTTCAAATTGACAATTAGTATTTCGAAAAGACACGTCTTTTTGTAAATAACATTTGCTCTCATATTTATATGAGAAAGGTTTCTTGTAATTTTTTTTAACAAGAGATATCGTAGGAACAAGACAGCAATGTATGACAGCCTGTAAGTTTTCTGTTATACAAATTTTGATGGAATACATAATATGATCAGTCATTTTTTCTTTGCATATGTGCTGTGGATTATTTCATTTTGTTATTGGCAATCGCTTGTGATATTATCTAAAGGAGATAAGGTTATTCATATTCTTTGAGTGAGATTTATGTTGTATGTCATAAGGTTGAAATAAAAGTTCTGCTTGCGAATTGTAATTGTTCTTTGCAGTGCTTACCTGGATGGTCCCTTAAAGGTAGGGTTAAATTCATTCAAGCAACTTATGATATAGGCATTCAATTGATCTCATAAGAAATAGTAACTGACAGATCCATAAAGGGGTGGGTTTAAAAACTGTCTCACAAGTTCGTACAGTAAGTCCTAAGAAAATATAAAGACTCTGTAGCCCAAACAACAAAGAAGGCATTGGCTATTTATAAATTACACTTATCACCATATTCATCATATGTTATTTTAAAGCAATAGGAGTAATTGAGTAGGAAACATAGAGTAGGTTGGCAGTAGTGTATACATAGATCGAATAGCTTCTACAACAACAATCTTGAACTCATCTGCTATATCTCCATCCTAAGAACTTATGCCATTCTGAGATAGGAGGAAACCGGATCAAGATACTTAATCTGCTATAAAAGGCACTAGTCATTGACAACAACTAGTGAATAGGTATACCCGCCTAGGTCCTGCAGAGCCTAAAGTGAGAGAGTCAGTAACCAAATAGGTTCACTCTATAAGTTGGCCAAGTCAATTGGAGGGTTTGATCATAGGAGTTGGAATTTCCTTAGAACCTATCCAATCTGTTGATTTGAGACCCAACAGATATATTTTACATTTTTATTGTATATCGATTTAGACATGACATATGACACATTTTTGTAATACTTGTATTGACTTGGAAGACATGCCTTTTATATATATATATATATATATATATATATATATATATATATATATATATATATAAATGTTGATATTCGATCCAATAAATGTGTACTGAGTTCATTATTGTGTATTGGTTGTATATTGTGGCTATCCTTTTATAAAGTTAATTGATCATTTGCCTATGTAATCAACAATATGAATATAAACAACAAAAATATATGATATTAAACATTGCAATCATGGAATATGATTTGATAAAATTTCTAAAATGTTGAACTAACCCTACAAAACTCCTTGTATTTAGATCATTATTGTGTATTCTCTATATTTGGTGGCTTCCCTTTTATAAATTTAAATTAATATTTGCCTATGTAATCAATAATATGAATATAAACAACAATATGTGTGTGGTGCGAGAGCACCCTCACGCTCGCAATGGTCAAATTTTATTTCTTGTGTGAAAAAAATGACATCACGAGCATGTTTAGGTGGTCAGGTTTACGCTATGCATGCTCCTCTTATGCATCCCAAAGCATCAGAACATCGAGAGTCATACCCTACTGACGCGATCTCTCAAGTGCCTTGAGTCCAAAACATTGTCAAACTTTGACGGACTATTTCTTCCAATCCAGGACACATATGATCGATCTGTTTGAATATATGGGGTCATGTGAGGCTCCTCTATAATGGACTATCTTGGTTTTTGATGAATCATAGCCATTTTCAATTGGTAGCATTTTTTCGCCTGCTGCAAAAATCGTCAATTGCATGCAATGCAAAGTTACAAGATATGCTAGAATTGATTCGGTTCATTGTGTGAACAAACCGACATCATGAGCGTGTCTGAGTGGATAGGTTTATGCTAGGCATGCTCCTCTCATGCATCTCAAAGCGCTAGAACATCAAGAATCATACCCTACCGACGCGATCTCTCAAGTGCCCTGAGTCCAAAAAATTGTCAAACTTTGACAGACTGTTTCTTCCAATCCATGACACATATGATCAATCCGTTTGAACCTATGGGGTCACGTGAGGCTCCTCTACACTGACCTATCTCATTTTTTGACTACTCAAAGCCATTTTCAATTGGTAGCATTTTTTGCCTGCTACAAAAACCATCAGTTGCATGCAGTGCAAAGTTGCAAGATAGGCTAGAATTTATCGATACTTTGTGTGCACAAACTAACATCACGAGCATGTACAAGTGGGAAGGTTTATGCTAGGAATTATCCTCTCATGCATCCCAAAGCACCAGAACGTCGAGAGTCATACCCTATCAACGCGATGTCTCAAGTGCCCTCAATCCAAAAAATTGTCAAACTTTGATGGACTATTGCTTCCAATCTAGAAAACATATTATCTATCCATTTGAACCTATGAGGTTGCACAGGGATCCTCTACAATGTCCTATCTCTCTTTTTGATGACTCAAAGCCATTTTCAATTGGTAGCTTTTTTTTTTCACCTACTGCAAAAATTGTCAGTTGCATGCAATGCAAAGTTGCAAGATAGGCTAGAATTGATTTGGTTCATCGTGTGCACAAACTGACTTCACGAGCGCATCCAGGTGAGAAGGTTTATGCTAGGCATTCTCCTCTCGTACATTCCAAAGCACCGAAACATCGAGAGTCATACCCTATCGGCACGATGTATAGGTTGCTCGACAACTTTTTTGACAATAATGACATTTTTTGCTCAAATTGTATCTAGACTCAATCTATGACTCCTATGACCCAATAATGACTCAAATAATTCTCCATTATTATAAAAGAAACAAGAATTTTCATGATTGACCTTATCACATCACATAAACTCAAAACATAGTCACAAAACATAGACACAAAAAATAGTCACAAAACATTGCCACATATTATTCAAAAATTTGCCTTTAAATATGGTCAAATCAACTCTTGGCTATTTGAATATACAAAAAAAATTCTTACAAATCATCTCATGGGATTTTATACAAAATTTGGCATTACAATATGTGTGATTCAACTCATCGCCATTTTAATATACAAAATTTGGCATCTAAATATGTACAAATAAGCTCATTTCCATTTAAATATATAAAATTATGCCCCTAAACATGTACAAATCAGCTCATGGGCATTTATATATACAAAAAATGAATATAGAATAATTCATCAATGATATATGCAAAATTCTCAAGATCATTCTACTATAAACGGTAGAATCAATAAAGTGAGCCTTCAGGATCGACTCTGACCTGTATTGTGTCAAGTATTGCCTCGTGGTCAGATTCACAAACTTTCCATAAAATCTTGTTATGAGGTCTACCATGATACTTCATCAAATGAATATTTGTTGCAACAACATGGTTAGAGAAATGAAGAATATGTCTATGTGTTTCAAAGTCCTCGAACAACCAAACGTCAGAATTCTTGATAGGGTGTCTTATAAGCCATGTTCCTGTCACGACAACAGACCCTATTGGGTACTCAATACCCTCTCCGTCAATGATTATGGTTGTCAATTTTCTTTTAGGCTCAACACAACGATACAAATAGTAATCCATTCTGTCTTCATTGTTCTCTTCTACAACAACTGCATACACATGACCCGCATTTTATAAAGTTTTAATTAATACCAAAAATAAAGTGTGATGTACAACAAAATAAACCAAAAAGAATACTTGTAAAAAAATCAATTCAAAAAATCACCTGAATCCACTAGGTCGGATACATGGTCAAAATCCACTGATGTCTCCATCTGGCTCAATTTTAGTGCTTGGGGAATTTGATATGTAATATCAATGGGAACCAACGGTCTACAAGACCATTTGTCAACCCACTCTTGTGATTCACATTCTTCCCACAAACAATACATGCATGAAGAGCAAAAACATACCATATGTCTCTTATAAATTACTAGTGAACTTGCATTTGAATTCATAAATGAGTTCATGTCACTCGATCTTGCAACTATACAACAATCTAGATAGTTTTCAATGTTAGATTCAGTGATCAACCAAAAATATCTACGAACCATTGACATACTTGGATTACCTGGACCCATCGTAGACTTACACCATCGCACAATTGTTTCTGCATCTATCAACTCAACACCACCTTCGTACTTCAATTCTTCTCTAGCTAGGGATATTTTTACACATGCTCATGTACCATCGTGCTCTCCCTTATCATGTCCAGCCTCAGTGAAATTCCAAAAATGTTGTACACCGCTTGTCATATGCATCCTTGTCAACCAATAAAACATCCTTGCATTCTTGAATTGTGTGGTGCAATTATCTGACCATATTAAGTGTCAGTTGTATTATATGTTTATTTCCTTTAAATTATCATAGAAAAATTTAAAGCATCCTTGTGCAAACTACGGTGAATCAATACGATCATCACTTATGTAGAAGTGATACTCTCTTACAACCTTTCTATCCTCCTCTATGCTATCATCTGCATGCATGGATGTTATGTGTACAAAAATAGAAACTTGTGTAGAATGATAATACATAGATTGCACTTCATTTTGAGGTTGTAGTGTATAATTTTCAGCAAAATCAATAATAGAGATAATGGTGCCAAGAGGAAATGTGTCCTTACATAACTTGAATTGCTCATCTAACCATCGAGCTCTATGTGTATGCATTATGTACTCATAAACTAGTTTCTCTTGAAACATTTTCATAAATTCAACTACACATATACCATTTTTCACTAACTCACATCTCTTAAAATCTTTTCCATCTTTAACTCCATATGTGTCTGTCTTATATTTTCCAGAAGAAACTAGTTTCCTACCAATTTAATGTGTGCTCTCCAAATGTACACATCTTGGTAAACATTGCAAACCACCACATATAGCACAAAAACCTTCCAAAAAGGCATCTTATAATAAATTCCACCATCATGTTTATTACATAGCACACTTGAAATAAATTCTCTTACTGACTTAGGAGGTGCTTGTATATTGCATTCCTGCAAAACATCGTTAGTGTGCAAAGTAGAACAAATATGACGAAAAATATCATAGTGCTAGAAAATTCAATATGCATACTACAACAACACTTGGTGTGTACATGATTAATCCTAATATAAAAAGGTTTTTCCATTTCAAAAAATCTTTGAGAAATTCTTATTTGAGGAAAATTTTCAAGGAATTTTTCATAAAATTTTGTTTGAGTCATATCCAAATAGTGTTTGGCATATGGCTCACGATTTGTAGACCCGATTCACCTTCTGACAACATCTCTTTGGTTGGGCGAAACTCTTGTGTTGTCATGCCAAAAAATTTCAACTAATGTTCTTGGTGTATCAACAACAACTTCATCTTTGCATGGTAGTCTACCCAAGAATGCCCAAAGAGAATTGTTGTTAGGTTCCTCTATTTTTTCTCTTCTTTGTAATGCTTTACTTAATGTTGTTAGAACACATTTAATGACTTACTTGTTTTGCTTATCAAATGATCTTTTTTTATTTTCTTACTCATTATGGTTGATGTAATGACACGTCGAGTAGCATTAGAATCTTTAGTACGCGATTTTGAACCAATAGCTTGATATGCATCAAATAGATTTCTCACAATAGTTCTTTCACTGTTACTTTCAGATGATCTTAGGCCTAGAATTTTCATTCTCTCTCTAAAATTCAAATTTTTAATCATTTGAACAATTAATTGACATCTTGTGGTTTGATTTAAGTTTTAAAAATGGTTTTGCCATATTATTTTAACCATTCTCCTACAAGTTCGTTCATTCATTTTATTGGGCATTGGCTTCAATATATTCTCATCAATGTCAATTAGATACTTTGGTTTCCTATGAAGGATTCTAGGAGGTGTTAACATCAGTGCATTGTGTACATTCAATTCATCAAATAAAGGAGGTGTATTCTCATCATTTAATTGATTATTCAATATAGTATCTTCTTCAATTGCAATAGGTTCATACAGTAAATCAAATGTCTCTTCTTCAATTGCATTAGGTGTATTATGTTCGTTTTGGTAAACTGAATTGATATATTGAGGATGACATACCTTCTTCTCCCATTGTTCTTATGTCACATAATTTCTTCATACGCTGCCTTTGTCTTTCCTTTTCAACCTCTCGTTGTTCCATTGTTTCTCGCTTGTTCTTTCCCATGGTTGATATCGGTTGTCCTAAATAGAATCATATTACATATATATGTAAATAAAAGTTCATAACAAATAAATAACCATAAATATGCATCTTATCATTATTTTTTTGAATCAAAACTATTAAAAAATCACAATAATATTGACAAAACTAATAAGAACAACAATTCAATCATTTGAAATCATGCAAAAACAAAAAATTCACTTACTTCTATGTATAAAACCGTGATAGAAGTGCAAACACAGTTGTAGTGGGGCCTTCAATGACGTCAAAAAATTATTTTAAGGTCATTGAGGGTCTTGGGCAAGTAAAACTATGTCTAAGTACCCCGTATGCGCTATATTAATAACCGCGTGTGCGCTGTTAGTTCGTAAATTGTTGGCAAATCCAACGATATTTTTTTTCACCCTGTATGCGCTTAGAACTAATAATTAGCATGCACGCGCTCCTATGCATTAAAAACATTATGGAAGGGCAACAAACTAATAGGCCCAGTACCCCGTCCGCACTTAGAACTAATAATTAACATGTTAGCGCTCCTATGTCTTAAAAATGTAATGACAGGGCAACAAACTAATAGGCTCGGTACCCCGTACATGGTATTTGTATTAAAGAAAATGTGAAGGAAAAGGGGGAGAGAGAGAGAGAGAGAAGAAGGGGTATGGAGGAAGGGAGAAGGGGAGAGAGGGAGAGAGAGAGAGAGAGGAGGGAGGGAGGGAGAGAAGAAGGGGTATGGAGGAAGGGAGAGAGAGAGAGAGAGAGAGAGAGAGAGAGAGAGAGAGAGAGAGAGAGAGAGAGAGAGAGAGAGAGTCTCTATTTGTCACTTAAGTCTCTCTCTCTCTCCCTCCCCCCCCCAATTCTTTATCTCTGAAGTCTCTCCCTCTCATCCTCTATCTCTATATCTCACTCTTCCCTTCTATCAGGTGTATCTCTCTCTCATTATCTCCCTCTCTCCTCCCCCTCCCTCTCTCCCTTTCTTATTACCTCACTTTCTCACTCTCTCCCTCTCTCCCTCTCTTCACACCTCTCTCTCTCTAGTCTCTTGTAATATCCTTCCATCCCTTCCTCCCTCTCACTTAGATTCTATCTATCTCCCACCCTCTCTTTCTCTCTCTCACCTTCCCTCTGTCCACCTCTTAGGTATCTCTCTCTCTCTCTCTCTCTCTCTCTCTCTCTCTCTCTCTTTGTGTGTGTGTCTCTCTCTCCCCCTCCCTTTCCCTTTCTCTATCTTTATCTCCCCCTCTCTCTCTCTCTCCATCTCTCTTTCTCTCATTTATCTCTTGTCTCTCCCTCTCAGTCTCTATCTATCTATCTTACTCTCCTCCTCTCTTAGGTTTATCTCTCTTACATTCCCTCCCTCTCCTCCCCCTCTCTAGGGTCATATGATATTCTTAGGGGTCATATGGTATCTTAGGGATCCATTCATGTGTCCTAAGGGGTCATAGGACACCACATGACCCTTTAGCACACCATATGACCCATAATGACACCAAATGGTGTCCTAAGGGGCCATACAACACTATATGGCCTCTTAGGACACCATATGGAGTCCTAAGGGGTCAAATGGTGTCCTAAGGGGTCGTAGGAGACCATATGACCCCCAACAACACCATATGGTGTCCTAAGGGATCATAAGGTGTCCTAGGGGTCATAAGGTGTCCTATGGGTCATAAGACACCATAAGACACATAGGATACCATATGACCCTTAGAACACAATATGACCCCTAACATATGACCCTTAGAACACAATATGACCCCTAGAACACAGTATGACTCCTAACAACATCTAAGGGGTCGTAGGGTGTCCTAAGGGGTCATAGGACGCTATATGATCCCTTAGCACACCATAAGACCTATAACGACACCAAATAGTGTCCTAAGGAGTAATAGAACACCATATGACCCTTTAGGACACTATGTGGTGTTGTTATGGGTCATATGGTGTCTAGAGGGGTCATATGGCATCCTATGACCCCTTAGGACACCATATGGTGTTGTTATGGGTCATATGGTGTCTTAAGGGGTCATATGGTGTCCTAAGGGGTCATAGGACACCATATTATGTCTTAGGAAACAATATGACCTCTAATGACACCTAAGGGGTCATATGGTGTCCTAAGGGGTCATAGAACACCATATGACCCTTTAGGACACCATACAACCCATAACGACACCATATGGAGTCCTAAGGGGTCATATGGTATCTTAAGGGATCATAGAACACCATATGACCCCTCAGGACACCATATGACCCATAACAACACCTAAGGGGTCATAAGACACCATATGACCCCTTAGTACACCATACGACCCATAAAGATTATCCAACCAATACATCCACACAATCCAAAGAAACCAATACGTTCATCTTCTTCAAACGTTCTACTTTATATCCTATCTTCTTTATATAAAAAAAGAAAGTTGTCTACCTTGTCAATCTTATTATCACCTCATCTATATGCAAACAAAAAGAAGATATATTGGAGGAGGCTCCCCATAACTGTTTATAAATTATGTCATCCAATTTTCTTGATTAATAAATGATAGTTAATAAAATGATATATTATTTAAAGTTATGAATAGAACATCATACAATAGAACATCGATAGTTTAGTTTTGATATAGATAAGTTAGACCATTGTCAGCTTAAGAGAGACTCGAGTCAAACAAACAACGAGGCTTCTCTAAAAAGCAAGTGTAAGAGATTGACCTAACCCTAAGAGTACTGCCTTTCTAAAACATATGATGCTCTTAAATTTGCAAGGCTATAGGACTGATCTCGATTGTGACTATAGGAATTACACACTTGATTTCTTTCATGGGTATGTACCCTTCCAGACCTTTTGACAAGTGATGATCATCATATACTACCACTTCCATGCTTACACCAAACTTTAATTTCTTTAGATGACAGACGTTGTGTAACAACATGGGAACTCTCGCATACCCACCACTATCATTCTCTATGACATCATCTATGTTACTCTCCCTCTTTCTCTTCCTTTCGGTTGCTTCCTTTTGAAAAACATATTGTAGGTAGTTTGACTCATCATTTTTCTTTGTTGACACTATTTTCCACATCTACTCTGCTCATTTAAAACACATTCGAGAAGAATATTGCTGCATGTTTCCTTGTTTGTCATGGTAATGCACCCGTGGTTCAATTTCAGTCCCTTCTTCCTCCTATTTAATATACACACACAAATCCATCAGTTAACTTTCTTAGGAGAGCATACATGATAAAAATCAAAGAGGGAGTTGCAGACAAGAAATAAATTCACTTACTTCTATAAAAGTGTAGACACAATAGTAGTGGGGTATAGAGGGAGGGAGGGAGAGAAGAAGAAGAGAGAGAGAGAGAGAGAGAGAGAGAGAGAGAGAGAGAGAGAGAGAGAGAGAGAGAGAGTTTGTACGTGCTTGAGAGGGGGAGAGAGGGAGACAATACACATACATACACACACGTGTGTATATATATACTTAATATATTATATATAAAAATTATATATTATATGTATATACACATATTATATATACAATATCATATTATACACACTCCCAAAATTTAAACAAATGCAACGCGTACGCGCTATTTATAGTAAAAATAACGCATATGCACTATTTATAGTAAAGATATAGCGTACACGCTTCTTACACCACAAGTACCTCGTACGTGCTTCTTATACCATAAGCACCCCATATGTGCTTTTGACTGTTTAGGCTTGGAAATAGGTCTGGATAACAAAGCTACGGTTTCAAAGTTTGATTTCCCTCCATTTCCCTCCTTTTTGATGTGTTTTATTTTATCAACTTGGTTTCTCGACTTTGTCATCATCAAGTTTACACTTCATCAAGTGGGTATTTCTAAAATTGCTACCATATTTTCAACCATCTTATGACCTTTCTAACCATTTTTTTTTTTTAAATATGCACAACAATAACATATTATTATTGAATTTCTTTTACTAGTGTCTCAATAGTTCTCACAAACACAGGTGCACCATTTTTTTAATAATTTTTGATATACTTATCCAAATTTTAAAAACTTTATATATTACTGTAGTGCACTTGATTCTTTACAATTTTGAAAAATTAAAATTGTATTTTCAATTTTCAGTGCAACTTATGCTTCGCACACGAATAGGTACCTAATTTTTAGGATGTGCTCGATTGGAAAAAATCATAAAAAAAAATACTCAACAAAAAATTACAAAAAAAATACACATCTTCTAGTGCTCACTCTTAACTATCTTTCTGCCAAAGGATTTGTCAAAATACTAAATCTAACTATGACTTTTTTGATGCGCACGTCAGACACTATGTTATGTTATTTAGAAAAAATCGGGGTCTATTTTTTGTGCACGAAGGATTTGACCCCCTTAATCTTATTCAATTTTTCAAAAAATTAGTAGTTTGGAAACTATATTAAGAGTACTAGAATATTTGTTCTTTGATTATATTCATATCTTGAGGGGATGACTTTCAAATTTTGCCTCCAAGTTCAGGTTCACCTGATTTTAGAAAAAAGTTGTCTACTTATACCCCCCTTTTTTACCACCATCTTTGTGCACTTACCCGTACACACCATGTGTTGTTGTAGGATGCATATTGAATTTTCCATGCACTATGATATTTTTGGTCATATTTATTCTACTTTTCCCACTGACGATGTTTTGCAAGAATGCAATATACAAGTACCTCCTAAGTCGGTAAGATAATTTATTTCAAGTGTGCTATGCAATAGACATGATGGTTGCATTTATTATAAGATGCCATGTTTGGAAGGTTCTTGTGCTATATGTGGTTGTTTGCAACATTTACCAAGATGTGTACATTTTGAGAGCACACATGAAATTGGTAGGAAACTAGTTTCTTTTGTAAAATACAAGACAGTCACATATGGAGTTAAAGATGGAAAATATTTGAAGAGATGTGAGCTAGTGAAAAATGATATACGTGTAGCTGAATTTATGAAAATGTTTAAAGAGAATCTAGTTTATGAGTACATAATGTATACACATAGAGCTCGATGGTTAGATGAGAAATCCAAGTTATGTAAGGACACATTTCCTCTTGGCACCATTGTCTCTATTATTGATTTTGCTGAAAATTATACACTACAACCACAAAATGAAGTGCAATCTATGTATTATCATTCTACACAAGTTCTATTTTTGTACACATAACATTCATGCATGCAAATGATAGCACAAAGGAGGATAGAAAGGTTGTAAGAGAGTATCACTTCTACATAAGTGATGATCGTACTCATTCATTAGAGTTTGTACAAGGATGCTTTAAAGTTTTCTATGATAATTTAAAAGAAATAAACATACAATACAACTGACACTTAATATGGCCAGGTAATTGCACCACACAATTCAAGAATGCAAGGATATTTTATTGGTTGACAAGGATGCATATGACAAGCAGTGTACACTATTTTTGGAATTTCACTAAGGCTGGACATGGTAAAGGAGAGCACGATGGTGTAGGAGCATGTGTAAAAAGAGCTCTAGCTAGAGAATAATTGAAGTACAAAGGTGGTGCTGAGTTGATAGATGCAGAAACAATTGTGCGATGGTGTAACTCTATGATGGGTCCAGGTAATCTAGGTACGTCAATGGTTCTAGATATTTTTGGTTGATCACAAAATCTAACATTGAAAACTATCGAGATTGTACTACAATTGCATGATCAAGTGACATGCTCTTATTTATGAGTTCAAATGCAAGTTCACCAGTAAATTATACGAGACATATGGTAAGTTTTTGCTCTTCATGCATGTATTGTTTGTGGGAAGAATGTGAATCACAAGAGTGGGTTGACAAATGGTCTTGTAGACCATTGGTTCCCATTGATATTACATATCAAATTCCTAAAGCACTACAATTGAGCCAGATGGAGACATCAGTGGATTTTGACCATGTATCTGACCTAGTGGATTCAGGTGATTTTTTGAGTTAATTTTTTTTACAAGTATTCTTTTTGGTTCATTTTGTTGTACATCACACTTTATTTTTGGTATTAATTATAACTTTATAAAATGCAAGTCATGTGCATGAAGTTGTTGTAGAAGAGAATAATGAAGATGAAAGATATTACTATTTGTGTCGTTGTGTTGAGCCTAAAAGAAAATTGACAACCACAATCATTGACAGAGAGGGTATTGAGTACCCAATAGGGTCTGTTGTCGTGACATGAACATGGCTTAGGAGATACTCTATCAAGAATTATGATGTTTGGTTGTTCGAGGACTTTGAAACACACAAACTTATTCTTCATTTCTCTAACTTTGTTGTTGCAACAAATATTCATTTGATGAAGTATCGTGGTAGACCTCATAACCAAATTTTATGGAAAGCTTGTGAATCTAACCACGAGGTAATACTTGACACAATACGGGTTAGAGCCGATCCTGAAGGCTCACTTTATTGATTCTACAATTCATTGTAGAATGATTTTGAGAATTTTGTATATATCATCGACGAATTGTTCTATATTCATTTTTTGTATATATAAATGCCCATGAGCTGATTTGTACATGTTTAGGGGCATAATTTTGTATATTTAAATGGCAATGAGCTGATTTGTACATATTTAGATGCTAAATTTTGTATATTAAAATGGAGATGAGTTGAATCACACATATTGTAATGCCAATTTTTGTATAAAATCTCATGAGATGATTTGTAAGAATTTTTTTTGTATATTCAAATAGCCAAGAGTTGATTTGACCATATTTACAGGCAAATTTTTGAATAATATGTGGCAATGTTTTGTGACTATTTTTTGTGTCTATATTTTGTGACTATGTTTTGAGTTTATGTGATGTGATAAGGTCAATCATGACCATTATTGATAAGGTCAATCATGAGAATTCATGATTCTTGTATAATCATGGATAATTATTTGAGTTATTATCGGGTCATAAGAGTCATAGATTGAGTCTAGATACAATTTGAACAAAAAATGTCATTATTGTCAAAAAAATTATCAAAATAGTTGTCAAACAACTTGTACATCGCGTCGGTTGGGTATTACTCTCGATGTTCTGACGCTTTGGGATGCACAAGAAGAGTATGCCTAGCGTAAACCTGCCCACTCAGATGCATTCGTGACACCGGTTTGTGTACAGGATGAACCAAATCAATTCTAGCCTATCTTGCAACTTTGCATTGCATGTAACTGACGGTTTTTGCAACAGGTCAAAAAATGGTACCAATTGTAAATGGCTCTGAGTCGTCAAAAACCGAGATGGGCCATTGTAGAGGAGAATCACACAACCCCATAGGTTCAAACAGATTGATCATATGTATTCTGAATTCAAAGAAACAATCCATCAAATTTTGACAGGGCACTTAAGAGATCGCACCGGTAGGGTATGAGTCTCGATGTTCTGGCGCTTTGGGATGCATGAGAGGAGCATGCCTTGTTGGAATTGCATGAAGATTGCATTGAATTAGTATAGTGTTGTCATTGATGTCAATAGCAATCAGTAATGAAGCAATGAAGATCAACCGGTAACCCTATCCAGTTGAGAAGCAGAACCCTAACATATGAATCTTGTAGATTGGTTGTGATGATTTATGACCGAATGATGATTGATGATGAATATGCTAAAGAGCATGTTTCTCGTGATGAGTTTCTAGAAGGTTTTGGCATGTAAAGATAACCGTTTATCTTGGGAATGATCAAATGCATAGTATGAAGTGACAAACGTGTGATGTGTTACAAGATTCAAAGTGCGATGATCTAGGAGTGGTTGTAGATGCCTAGAAGAGTGTAAAGTTGATTGCATGTAATCTAATGGTCAAGATTGAACTGATGTTTTTGTAATCTCTATAAGAATTTTAGGGTTTGTGTTGTGTTACCGACCTAATGTATTTGTTCATAAGGTAAATGGATTGATTAAAAGAGTGGTTGACAAATTTGATCAAGTGTGAAAGTGATTGTTGCTGAACCAGGAGGTGTGTTTGCAGAATGATGTGAAGGAAGATAGAAGCGGTAAAGGATTTGATTTAGCAAGGAAGTGTTATTTCTAGATCAGTCAAAGAACCTATTATTCTCTAATCATTACAATAGTTTGAAATACCCTCACAGGGTAAGCTCTAATAGGCTTGTTGTTAAAATCCTCTAACCAGGTGATCCATTAGCTTGGATTTGAAATCCTCCACTAAGGTTACCTTTAACAGGGTATTTGTAGTCAATCCCTTAATTGGGTGGTCCTTAACCGGATCTGTTCCTAATAAAACATTCTTGTATAAGATGATAACTAGGCTTGGCTCCTAATAGGGCGAACTTCAGAAGAGTTCAAAGAATACTTGTGGGTATTCATCCCCACTGTGGTTTTTCCCATTTGTGTTTCCATGTGAAAAATCATTGTGTCAAGTGGTGAATGATTTTGTGGATGTGTTTTTGGTATGGTTGATATGAATGAATATTTAAATGATTAGAAATGATCTGAAATGTGTTATTATTGGTATTAGTGAAGTGGTTTAAGGTTTTGGTCAAAGGATATTTAAGTTTCAGATCTATTGCATTATATCATTGAAGTATTAGGTCAACTGGTAAGGTTTAACAGTGCAGCTGCAGATTTGTTAAAGTGTCTAAACCGGTAAACTTTGTGAGTTGATTCTAAGTTGAAAATAAGTTTGGTGAAAATTTAGTTTATTTTCCAACTACGGATTCACCCCCCCTCTTAGTAGTTGAACGAATCTTTATAGTTTCACCATATTTTCATGCCTAGCATAAACCTACCCACCTGGACATGCTTGTGATGTTGGTTTGTGCACAGGATGAATTGAATCAATTCTAGCCTATCTTGCAACTTTGTATTGCATGCAATTGACAATTTTTGCAGCAAGAGAAAAAATGGAACCAATTGAAAATGGCTCCGAGTCATCAATAAATGAGATAGGCCATTGTAGAGGAGCCTCACACAACCCCAAAGGTTCAAACCGATTGATCATATGTGTCCTGGATTGGAAGAAACAGTCCGTTAAAGTTTGATATTTTTTTGGAGTCAGGGCATTTGAGAGACCGCACCGGTAGGGTATGACTCTCAACGTTCCGGCGCTTTGGGATGCATGAGAGGAGCATGCGTAGTGTAAACTTGCCCACCCGGATGTGCTCGTGATGTCGGTTTATGCACAAGACGAACCAAATCAATTCTAGCCTATCTTGTAACTTTGCATTGCATGCAACTGATGGTTTTTACAACAGGTGAAAAAATGCTACCAATTAAAAATGGCTTCGAGTCATCAAAAAAAGAGATAGGCCATTGTAGAGGAGCATCATGTGACCCCACAGGTTCAAATAGATTGATCATATATATCTTGGATTGGAAGAAATAGTCTGTCAAAGTTTGACAATTTTTTGGACTTAGGGCACTTGAGAGGTCGCACTGGTAGGGTATGACTCTCGACATTAAGACACTTTGGGATGCATGAGAGGAGCATGCCTAGTATAAACCTATCCACCCGGACATGCTCGTGACGTCGGTTTGTGCACATGATGAACCAAATCAATTCTAGCCTATCTTGCAACTTTGCATTGCATGTAATTGATAGTTTTTGCCAGTAGGCAAAAAAATGCTACCTGTATACACCTAAAAATGGTCTGAATATAACTAATTAAATAAGAAATTATTTAATTAACCCCCCTTCCCAATTTAATTGAATTCATTAGCAATTTGATTAAATTCTCCCATTCATCTACTTATTAATAAATCTAAGGACTTATTTAATAGGTTCATTTCAATAGTCCCCTTTGATTCATTCCTTCTAATCCCCTAATTAATTAAAACAAATCAATTTATGAGTTGTTGAAAGTTAATTAGCCTTTTCCTATTATTTGAATTTTTAAATTCAAATAACCCACATGCCTCCTAACTTCTAACCACCTCCTAACCATACTCTAACCTCAACCATTCCACCTAACCTTGGATTTAACTAACCCTATCCTATCTTGCACATCCTAACCTCCTTATCCTAACCTCCTATGGTGTAGATATTCTCCCCCTGAGACACATGACACTTTTGCCACATGTCTCCTCTCTTGGACACTTGCCCTCTCAAGAGCAAGACCCCTTGACATTTGTCACCATAGAGATGACAAGTGTCCCTTCTTCCAACCTCTTCTCCAACTTCCTCAATCTTGGCCCTTGATATCTTCCGATCAAATCAGGATCGTCGATTCCTGCCACCTCAACTTTGGCCTTGGAATTCCTATAAATACCCCTGATTTTGGAGCAATAAGGATCCCTTGCATTCATATTTTTAACATAATTACTATAGGCATTTTTATTTCATTCATCTAGTAATTAGCATTTTGGATTAATCATAACATATTAATCTAGTTTCTTAGATCATGCATTTCATATCATTTGCATAATCAATCATGATCAAGTAGCTACTCAACTCTTGAGTTTCCACTTTGGAGGTCATTTCTCAATTGAGAGCGAATCAATCCAACACCTTCAAGGTCCTCAAGTATAGAGGAAAATGGGACATTTCAAGGGAGGCTTATGGTTTGCATCTTTAATTTAGTTTTCAATTAAGCTTTCCATTATGTTTTATTGTCTCATTATATGTGTATGCCTTCCTATTTACCACATTTTTAGCATCACATTAATTGGCGCCCACCATGGGGCCTAGCCCCTTTGATCTTTAACAAGTTTTCTTACAGGAACTCTCATTGACAGGTTGATTAGCTCTTTTGGCATGCAGATTAGCTCTCTCACACTCCCGAATCGTGTTCTTGGTCTCTATTGTAGCGTCCCAACACCTAAAATGGCGTTTATGGGAGACTTCTCAACTTTGTTTTTTATGTTTTTCTTTTTTTTAGCATTTGTAGTCTATACCTTAGCATTTTTGGTATGTTCTATAGTGTTTTCGGTATGTTCTATAGCATTTATGGTATATTTGACAATGTTTTCAATCAGTTTAACAATGTTTTTGGTGTGCAGAATAGTGTTTTGGGTCCATTTGGCAACGTTCTTGGCACATATGATGGCATTCTTGGTCAATTGGATGGCCTTTTTAGTTTTTAATTGATTTTGCAAATTTTGTATTTTGCATTCCTTATTTCTGCTTCTGGACTGTCATTTTCTTGAACCTAATTTGTAGATTATTGGTTTTACAGGTACTCATTTCACTGTGAGAGACTGGAGGCATAAACGATTTCGCCGTCAAAGAATGCAATATAAACTACTAATTTTGTTTGCAGCCGTGAGATTTTGAACTTATATTTGTTAAATTAGGCACAAACTAATTACAATGGAAATGAACAAACATGTCTTATGTGTTTTGATGATAGGCGAGTATGCTCTCACCTTTCTTAGGTGATCAAAAAGCTAGGCTCATCTTTTTCTTTCAATAGTGAATATCTTTAGCGGGCTTGCCCTCCCGAGGAGCCTATAAGGCCAAAGCCATTAAGGTCGGTGAGAGGGGAACGACCCAAGTGGGAATGGCTAACACCAAGTACTCCAACCCACTATAAAATAAACGTGATTTGATAAAAATCAAGTCAATGATAGTTCTTGGGAATAGCTCTCCTCCGTACCTTCAGGATATCAAACCTTGGTTTTTAAGGCTAGGAGGCCTCTTAATTGAGTTTATACCCTGATGCGCCAAATTCATCCCTTACTAGTTCCTATTAAAATTAGAAGCTACCCGGTTTACCTCCGAACATTTTTAAATTCTTAGTGCATGGAGGGGGAATAACCTCTCCTTAAGATACTCACCATATGTCCCTCTTGAGCGTATGTGCGAACTCCCCTTTTGAGACCTTATTGCTAGGCTCATAATGAGACTCCACTTTCTCTTGCAAAGGCAAAAACACGAGCGCCCTTTAGGGGGTGACAAGGCTGTGTGAGCTAACAGGGTACCAAGTGTGGGCTAAGAACTAATAATGAAGCCAATCTCCTTAGGATAGACTGAATGATGTGTTTTAAATTGTTCAAAACCCATGAAAACTTGGGCTTTCTTTAAAGCTTCTTGAACATACACTTTATATGTCCTTTGGGACAAAAATACAATCTGAAATCTATGTTTGTAAGTCAAGTCAAGATATCATCCATTGAAATACAAAAAAAATTGCAAACTCAAACTTCAAACTGTCAAATTTACAAGTTTCACAATAGAGTAGCTCTTTCGGTCCAAACAGTCGCACTTACAATCCAAATAGTCACACTTACAGTCCAAACAATCACACTTTTGGTCCAAACAGTCGCACTTTCAGTCCAAACAGTCGCACTCATAGTCCAAACAATAGCTCTCACGGTCCAAACATCAACTCTCTTGGTATGAATGTTAGCTTTCTCATATTTCAACATTAACTCTCCAAGGTTGAGCTTGCTAGGTATAAACATCAATTTTCTCAGTCCACACATTAACTCTTGGGGTCAAAATAACCATTGTCTAAGTTCTAACATCACTAGTTTAAACCTCAGAGTTCTTGGTCTAAACAACAAAGCTTCTTGTATAAACAATGACTCTTCTAGTCTAAACAACAACTCTTTTGGTGTAAAAAATAGCTCTCTTGGTTTAAACAACAAAGTTTCTAGTCTAAACAACAACTCTCTTGGTCTAAACAAGAAATTTTGTGGTCAAAACAACAACTCTCTTAGTTTAAACAATAGAGTTCTTGGTCTAAATGTCATCTCTCTTGGTCTAAACGTTAGCTCTTTTGGTCTAAACATCAACTCTCTTGGTCTAAATGTCAACTCTCTTGGTCTAAACATCAGCTCTTCTGGTCTAAATGTCAACTCTCTTGGTCTAAATGCCAGCTCTTCTAGTCTAAATGTTAGCTCTCTTGGTCTAAACAACAACTCTTTTGGGTTGAATGTCAAATTGCGCATGTTTCAACACTGGATCTCCTAGTATGCACTTGCTAGGTCTAAATTTCAGTTATCTGAGCCTGAAAATAAAAAAGTTAGGTCAAAACAACAATCTTGTAAATTCAAACACCCAATTTGCTGAGTCTAAACATCATTGTTTTGAACTTTAGAGTCACTGCACTACAAAATAGCATTTTTGGTATGTTCCTCAACGTTCCTGGTCATTTTGTCAATGTTTCTAGTCAGTATAGAAGCGTTTCTGATCAGTATAGCAGTGTTCTCAATTAATTTGTCAGTGTTTCTGGTTAGTTTGTCAGGGTTTCTGGTCCATATAGCAGTGTTTTTGGTCAATATAGTAGTGTTTTTGATAAGTTTAGCAACATTTTTGGTCATTTTGTTAGCGTTTCTGGTAAACTGCACCAAAATCAGAAAACAAAAACAACCCATTTCTCAAACAGTCAAACATAGAGACTAGGTCATCTTCTTAGGTCACTCGGTTAGGTTATCTTTTGTTAAAATATATTTAAAGATAGACACACTAAGGTTCTCAAGTATTCATCTCCAACAAGTTTAAGATCTAACATCTCAAAGTGCAACATCACACCTTCTTTGATAAACTGATCACTCAAAATATAGTTTCTCATCAGGATCTATCACCCTCTATCACGAAACTGCAATGTTTGATCAAGATAACCTTGTCCCACATCATAGGATATATTGTTCCTATTGAACTTTATTTTATCAAAATCATCATCATTGCACTCCAAACTAGGATAAAAAACTTACAAATCTACAAATACTTGAATTATCTTTTCATGTCATATCACTCTATCATATCTACGTTGACAGTTGGCCACTTATCGAAACACCTTTTAGACAATCGAATTCCTACACAGAATTCAGCACACGTGTATGTCTGTTTTAACTAGAGCACAGAGACGTAAGATCGAAGAAACATAAATAGAAACATTCAAAATAGCTGAAGAGCATAGAAACATGGAATACAAAAGCAAAATACAAGAAGAAGACATAATAGGTCAACATATCAGAGAAATCAAACAAGTCCAAAATCAAAATCCAACTATGTCAAAACCTCACAAGGATTCAAATGCATCTCCAAAGAAAGGTGACTCTTTTATGCAACTCTTAAAGAGATCCCTAAAGGATTTTGCTGAGGAAGATCAAAATCTCGCACCTATATCTAGCAATGGCTCATCCCCCATAAGAAAATCGACTCTCCAAAGGCATCTATTCCTACACCTCTTAAAAACTTGCAAGAACCTTCCATAGAATCCTCACCAAACAATACACCCAAGGATGAAGTTCCCAAGGGATATCCATAATGACCATCAAACCTATTTCAGAGGATCCTATTCAAAGCCCATATCCTTCATATCTAAGCATTGATTCATTGCAACATCCCCATAATGCTCCCTTTCAAATTGAAGTCCTCATTCATAGAACTCTCATTAAATGTGTCCTAATAGATGGGGGGGCTAGCTTAAATATTTTCTCATTGATTCTTGGGAAGACCATGGATACATGACAAACAGATCAACATGTCATCAGTGCCTGAAATTTCCATACAATGGGTAGGAAATCACGATCTCAACAAACTCAAATCCATTGCAGTGCTATTGTAATCTAAACCCAGCTCAAGAGGTCATTGTTCCACACAACAAAGATGCATCATCTTCAAGCACACAATCCAAGGAACAATCATTTGCATCAATTTTGTCAAGCATGGAAAAACAAATGCAGCTAAGAGATCGAGGGAACAAAGAATATTTGCTATCATGGAAAAAAAAACAAGAGCAACTTGAAATTGAAAGGGATGAAGAAGATGTAGGTGTCGATATAGTTCACATGTATGCAGGGCAAATGTTAGGAACTAGCCCACTTGAATTAGAATCACATTTGGTTGACTTTGACTTAATCAAGGACGATCAGGAGCTACCTACAAGAGGTCATTCTGATGAGAGTATCATTCTAGACATGGAAATACATATTGAAAGCTTTGACACCTCTATCATGACCCCTAATATCTTTGAAACAATTCAACAGGAGGATCGTTTACCCTTAATCCATCCCGAACTTATGGACTGGGAAAATGAAAGACATACTACCATTGATACTTTTCCTAATGACCAAGCCATATCCTTATATCTTGATACAATCAAACCCACAACAAATTTCACCAGGAATTTCGCCAGCACATCTTCCAATCAAGTGGGTGCCAAATCTCCTAGTTGTAAAAGTGAAAATCAAGAAAATGATATTAGGTCTAATACTGAAAACCATTTATTGGCAACATTAGACCGAGAAAAAGTAAAAAGAAAGGAAACATCTAATGGTGAAAACCTCCTCGAGGTGCCAAAATATGGGAGATTTGACACCTTACTTGAATTTTATCAAGAGAGACCTTCATCTATCCTAATAGAACTGACAAAGGCAGTTAACATTGGCACAACTGATCTATATCCAACAACTTCATTATCGGAATTAGCAAGGCAAAATAATTTGGAACTCTTCAAAAGGAGGCAAATCAAAAGATGGTCATATACATACATTCTAGGGTTGGATCCAGATCTTATAATACATCACCCGAATATTAGTCCAGGAGTAGGCATCAATAATGGAACACAACATGGATCGGGAGCAAGCATACTATTCATCACACCACAAGGTCATACAATTCCAAAAGTGTACAAATTAAGCTTCCCATGCACCAACAATATAGCAGAATATGATGCTTTGGTCACAGATATCAAAATGTCTATGGAATGGAACATTACACAACTTTAAGTCTTTGGAGATTCTCAACTCGTCATCAATCAAATTAATGACGATTACCAAACAAAGGATGACAAACTAATGCCTTACAAAAAGGTGGTAGATGATTTCAAGAAGTATTTTATAAAAAATCACTTTTGAGCAAATTCCAAGGAATGCCAAAAAGCAGCAGATGTCGTGGCAACAATTGCTTCTCTACTTCATACACAGGAAAATCAAGAGCGTTACAAATTCCTGGTGGAAGAGTTGTTTTACCCTGCTTATAATTGTCCTGATTCCCAAACTATCTGTCACCTTGTTGGGCATGATTCTTCCCGCTATGGCCAAACTTATACACACCTGAAAGATAACACCCTCCCTCCCAATTTGTCAAAAAATCAAAAGAGAAACTTTATTCGCTAATCCTACCATTATACTCTTGTCGCGGATACCCTTTTTAAACGAGGTCTGGACGATACTCTTTTAAGATGTCTCGAGAAAGAAGAATATGAGAAGGCCTTAAATGAAGTCCATAATGACATTTGTGACACTCATTCAAGTGGTCTTACCCTTTCAAAAAAACTCATATGCTTCGGCTATTATTGGCCAACTATGGAACGAGATTCTTTTCAGATAGCTAAAACATGCAAACAATGTCAGATCCATGGAAATTAAATTCATGCACTAGAATAAGAACTTCATGCTTTGGCAACATCTTGGCCTTTCTACCAATGGGGTCTTGATCTAGTAGGAAAGATAAATCCTTCTTCATCCAATGGTCACAAATTCATCCTTGTAGCTACACAATATTTCAGAAAATGGATTGAAGCAGTACCTCTCATCAATATCACAGGAAAACAAATTGCTGCATTTATCTTGAACTACATCATCTGTCACTCTGGAATACCCATGACCATTATCACCGATAATGGGCGACCATTCAAGAATCAGGATGTCCAAGAGCTACGTGAGAAATTAAAGATCCAACACATATTTTCCACACCCTACTATCCACAAGGGAATGGGCAAGAAGAAGCATCAAACAAAATTATTTTGAAAATCCTCAAAAAGACAATGAATGATGCTGGCAGAGATTGGCATATTCAATTGAACCCTTCTCTATGGGCCCACCTTACCAGTATTCGCACACCAACATGTGCCACACCTTTCTCTCTTATTTATGGATCAGAAGCAATACTGACAATAGAAGTAGATATACCTTCTCTATGAATATCATTAAAAGGTCTTATCCCAGATGAAGAACAACAAGTATCTAGATTGCAAGAGTTAGAATTGATCCATGAACGAAGACAAAATACCTTTGATCATTTAAAGGTATATCAGCAAAGAATGTGTCGAAGTTATAATCACAAGGTCAAACAATGAGTATTTCAAGTTGGGGAACTAGTACTAAAGGAAAATCCATGAAACCAATCCAATCAAGAAAAGAAAGAGAAGTTTGAACCAAACTGGTTAGGTCCGTTTGTGGTCACAATAACATTTGGGTCAGGAGCATATCAATTGTCAACACAGGACAAGGATCACCTCGAGGAACCCATCAATAGCATGCATCTGAAGAAGTTTTATGTCTGAAAAAGAAGAGAAAATCCAAAAACATTGAGAAAGCAGAAAATCCAAAAATAGTGAAAAAATGGAGAAAATCCAAAAACAATGAAAAAGCAGAAAATCCAAAAACAATGAAAAAACATAAAATCCAAAAACAATTAAAAAACATAGAAAATCCAAAACAGTGAAAAAGTAGAAAATCCAAAAACAGTGAAAAAGTAGAAAATACAAAAACAATGAAAAATAGTGAAAAAAATAAAATAATAAAAAAATCAAATATGAAAAAAAGTGCAATAAAAACAGATGGTGAAAACCTGACAAATAGGTGTTATTTGTTAGCTAGCTCTTCCATCTATTGGTTCATGCATCCTTCCGCTTGCATTCATTTCCATCACCGCTATTCATATCCATAATAAAGCCTTTGTACATACACAGGCATCGCAGGTGATTTCTCGTCATGGTTTGGATCATTGTATATATCATAATAAAGTTTGTTTCTAGATTGGGGGCAAAATCCTGAACCTAACTGGGGGAAATTTTTTTCATTGTTTTGAGCTTAATCAAATATGTAGAACAATTGTTAGACAACACTTGGCAAGTGAAAAACTGAGACACATCCAACGTTGAACATAAGATCACATTGTCAACCATCAACTATCACATATCAATCTAAACATGACAAACACATATCAATGGATGATATCTTTTGACTAATGATTTTAACACTTTGACAATAATGGTTCAACTATTTTATCTTGATTTTTCACTATCATGATTTCTAAGTGACTTCAGGATGTCTTTGACTAGAGGAACAAGGAAGGAACATGATATTTTTCTTGTCTGTTATTTGTAAATTAATCGTTAATATGTTCAAAGTTGTCTTTGACTTGCATATAGAAATGGTTAATACTGCCTATTTTACGCAAGCAACACTCAGGCCATCTTGGTTCAATTATACCTCGATGCTTGTGCTAACTTGCAATATCAAAACCCAGGAAAGTATTGCTCAGGTCATCATGGTTCAATTATACCATTGATGTTTGCACTCACTTCCCACATTTTAAAGGCTCAATGATGAAACAAAGCAATGACCACACGACCGGTCCGATTGCCGCATTGCATTTCATTTTACATTTGCATTATTAAAGTAGATTTGCATTTCATTTTGCATGGGATCACAAAATCTCATCTTATCCAAGGCCAAATCTATCATAGGAATCATCAATGTATCATCATAGGTGTATACACAATCAAAATGATGACTCATCTCTCTCTAGATATTGTCAACCCAACGTAAATCTTATGCTACCCCCTCAAATGAACCCACATCAACATATATGCATCTTCCTGCAACATGATATCAACAAACTGTCAGTTCTTTATCCAATCAATCTTATCAATTCTATCAATTGATCTCATATGATCTATTATATCATATCTTATACAGGATGTATCTTTCCTGGAACCAGATGTTCTGATCAAGTCTTATACAAGATATATCGTTCCTAAAACCAGATGCTTTGATCATCTTTGTCTTATACATGAAGTGTCATTCCTGAAACCAGATTAAATCTCGATCTTAATAATCTAATTAATCTTAGCAATTAAATCAAGCTTTATCAATCATCACATCCATAACAACATCATAGTGATCAAAGAACTCACACTTTCATCAATCAATGTTATGGAAGTCAAATCATTTTAAATCGGGAAATCAATTTCGCAACGATCCAAACACTCCAAAGGTCATTATCTCAATTGATCTTCTGAGGGGGCATCATCATACCACAATTTATCAATCAATGTCTGGGGCATCCTATTGAACCAATATCATATCACCATCATAAAAAATGAGACTATTCTTTGAATCAACGCGTCATCACACCTCACTTCAAAGAGGGGCAAAATGTATACACCTAAAAATGGTCTGAAGATAATTAATTAAATAAATAATTATTTAATTAATCCCCCTTCCCAATTTAATTGAAATCATTAGCAATTTGATTAAATTGTCCCATTCATCTACTTATTAATAAATCTAAGGATTTATTTAATAGGTTCATTTCAATAGTCCCCTTTGATTCATTCTTTCTAATCCCCTAATTAATTAAAACAAATCAATTTATGAGTTGTTGAAAGTTAATTAGCCTTTTGCTATTATATAAATTTTTAAATTCAAATTACCCACATGCCTCATAACTTCTAACCACCTCCTAACCATCCTCTAACCTCAACCATTCCACCTAACCTTGGGTTTAACTAACCCTATCCTATCTTGCACATCCTAACCTCCTTATCCTAACCTCCTATGGTGTGGATATTCTCCCCCTGAGACACATGACACTTTTGCCACATGTCTCCTCCCTTGGACACTTGCCCTCTCATGAGCAAGACCCCTTGACACTTGTCACCATAGAGATGACAAGTGTCCCTTCTTCCAACCTCTTCTCCAACTTCCTCAATCTTGGCCCTTGATATCTTCCGATCAAATCAGGACCGTCGATTCCTGCCACCTCAGCTTTGGCCTTGGAATTCCTATAAATACCCCTAATTTTGGAGCAATAAGGATCCCTTGCATTCATATTTTTAACATCATTACTATAGGCATTTTCATTTCAATCATCTAGTAATTAGCATTTTGGATTAATCATAGTATGTTAATCTAGTTTCTTAGATCATGCATTTCATATCATTTGCATAATTAATCATGATCAAGTAGCTACTCGACTCTTGAGTTTCCACTTTGGAGGTCATTTCTCCACTGAGAGCCAATCAATCCAACACCTTCAAGGTCCTCAAGAATAGAGGAAAATGAGACATTTCAAGGGAGGCTTATGGTTTGCATCTTTAATTTAGTTTTCAATTAAGCTTTCCATTATGTTTTATTGTCTCATTATATGTGTATGCCTTCCTATTTACCATATTTTTAGCATCACACTACCAATTGAAAATGGCTTCGAGTCATCAAAAACCGAGATAGACCATTGTAGAGGAGCCTCACGTGACCCCACAGGTTCAAATGGATCGATCATATGTGTCTTGGATTGGAAAAAATAGTCTGTCAAGGTTTGACAATTTTTCGGACTCAGGGCACTTGAGAGATCCTGCCAGTAGGGTATGACTCTTGACGTTCCAGTGCTTTGGGATGCACGAGAGGAACATGTCTAGCATAAAATTTCCCATCTGGATGCGCTCATGATGTCGGTTTGTGCACACGATGAACTAAATCAATTCTAGCATATCTTGCAACTTTGCATTACATGTAACTGACGATTTTTGTAGCAGGCAAAAAAAATGCAAAAACGGAGATAGGCCATTGTAGAGGAGCGTCATGCGACCCCACAGGTTCAAATGGATGGATCATATGTGTCCTGGATTGGAAGAAACAGTCCATCAAAGTTTGACAATTTTTTGGACTTAGGGCACTTGAGAGATCGCATCAGTAGGGTATGACTCTCGATGTTCCGACGCTTTGGGATGCATGAGAGGAGCATGCCTAATGTAAAATTTCCCACTCGAATGCGTTCGTGATGTCGGTTTTTTGACACGAGAACCAAAAATTGACCATTGCGAGCATGAGGGTGCTCTCGCACCACACACATATTGTTGTTTATTCATATTGTCGATTTTTGTTGTTTTATATTCATATTGTTGATTACATAGACAAATATTCATTTAAATTTATAAAAGGGAAGCCACCAAATACAAATGTGAGATTTTGCGAAGATCAAGAGGCAATGGAAAGCACAAATAAGAGAGAACAAAATAGATGATAGAAATAAACTGTATTCTATCAAGATGAAAAATATGATCAACTGGATCATTAAGCATTACATACAATGAATATAAGCCTGCTTATATAGGCAAGGCTATATGGATATGTGAGCACACAAACATGACATGTGGCTCAATAAGAAACAAGGGTAGGTAGGGAATAGGTGTGGGTAGGTAGGAGAAATAATATAATAGTCCACATGAGGTGGATCACCCACTGAATGTGGAGTGTAACAACAAGATCAACACCATAAAAGGTGGAATTTCTCCTACACACACTATCCCAATGTGGCACAAACACCCAAGTGTCTCATACCCAAACTACTATGAAATGCATTTTCTAAGTAAACTTAAGTAAGTGTAATAATATCCATGATGAATAATTATTTACACCAACAACAACGAATACATAATAATGAACTGAATACAAGGAGTTTTGTAGGGTTAATTCGACATTTTAGAAATTTTATCAAATCATATTCAACGATTGCAATGTTTTATATCATAGATTTTTGTTGTTTATATTCATATTGTTGATTACATAGGCAAATGATGAATTAACTTTATAAAAGGACAACCATGAAATACAACGAATACACAATAATGAACTTAGTACACATTTATTGGATTGAATATATATATATATATATATATATATATATATATATATATATATATATATATATATATATATATATATATATATATATATATATATATATATATAACCATGTCTACCAAGTCAATACAAGTATTACAAAAATGTTGCATATGCCATGTCCAAATCGATATATAATAAAAATGTAGAATATATTTACATGTATTGGTCATTCTATGACCACAACTAACACTATATGATCCTAAACTTGTGGTGAATCATCAAAATCGAGCCTCTTCGATGCAGTTTGTGGCTCTGTAGATGGCTACAAAACCACAATTCAAAAACCAAGTTAGAATTCTTTTGTAAACAATAATTCACAATTAACAACATAACTATGCATTTAACTATAATTCATTTGCAATTGAAATGTAGATTACCTCATCGACTGATCTCGAAGCTAATGTCTTCGCTCTCCTCTCCTTGTCACTCTTAAGAGTTTTCTTGAAGACAAACTTAAAAGGATCCACGTTAAGGCCAAACCGCGAAGGGGGCTATTGTAGATTAAATGTATAACTAATACAATGTACTAACATAAATACATCAAAAACACAAAATATATAATATAGAGAACAATGGCATACCGGTGCCTGAGATGCTTCTCCAGTGGATTGAGGATGGCTCACCATCGATGGAGAAATTGTCACTATTACCTATACAAAAAATGATCAAAGATTAAATACAATTAATATAATGATAAGTATTGTAGGTTAAAAACAATTAATGTAATATATCAAACAAAAGTGTACCGGATCTTGAGATGCTTCTCCAGTGCATGGAGGAGGGCTTGCCATTGATGAAGCAGCTATGGATATTTCTTGTATGAAAAAATTATAAGATTATAATTTATAACAAGTTCACATGTACATGTGCATATAATTATGAAATCAAGAAAATAAAGTAGAGATACATACCTCCACCCTCTCTCGATCCGTGGGCGAATCAGGTGCATTCAACAAATACACATAGCTCAATGGCCATTGTAAATGTAAAATAGACAAAAAACACTAATCAATCTACAAACCCCAACTAAGACTTGATTTCAACATTTTCAAATAATTGTACAACTAAAAATATGTTCAATTACCTTCTTCCCACGTTTTGGCGTATTTGAGGAATTCTTTTGCTTAGGACGACACCTAAACGCGAAGGGGGTGCCCTAAAAAAATAAAATTAACATGAGATATTAGTAAAGATAATATATTAAACATAATTTTAAAAATCTAAATTGAAATGACTTGCATATACCATTTAAACAATACATAGAAAAAGGTTGTACAAAATATGATACTGTATAGCTTTGTAGGCCAAAATCGATCGCTGAGAGCGCGATGTCATGAATCTGGGACATTTGGTCCCTTGTCAACACCTACAAACCAAAAACTGGACTGGAAGCATTAAAGATAGTTAGTGTAGTCACATAAATCTGTCCAGTTTAATTAAATGAATATTTGCTATTTATTTGATTAAAAATCCACAAGCCACCAGTTAATTAAATTAACATTTAATTAATTCATCCTCAAAAATTCTCCTACTAATTAAATAAATTATTCAATTTATTTTAATTAATTTATTAAACCAAATTCATAATCAATTAAATGAATAAACTCTATTTATTCAATTTAATCCTCTTTCCTCTTTTAAATAAATTAAATAAAACATTTATTTAAATCATCAAATCCCCCCCACCACTTGCATTCTCCTAAAAATGCAACTTGCACCTATTTGTTGAAATAAATGAATTTTATTTTAATAAAAATCCTATTTTCCCTCACCCACCAAACCCACTTGCAATCCTAACCCCCTTCTAGATTCTTCTAACCCCTTCCTAATTAACCTAATCCATCCCCTAAATATTGTCACATTCCTAAGCAACTTGGAGTCACTTATGGCTCTTGCATGACCATTAATGGTTAAATCCACTTGCACCCATGGTTAGAGACTTTGACCCCTAACTTAACCCTCATGTGACCCATGTGTCTTCTCAAGCATTTATTGCTTTGACCATGGTTATCCTCACTAACTCTTGCACAAGAGTTTATACATTGGATAAAAACATTATTCTTTGGATAATGAATTTATTCATTCAACCCAACCTTAACCTTAACTCCCAAGTTAACTCTCAGGTCATGTCAAGCATTTAATGCTTATTCCCTCTCCTCTCAACTCATCTCAAGTTGACACTTGTCATCTTGGGATTGGGTTGAAAGTCCTCACATGAATTGAATACCATTCAATCCTGACCCTTGTTAAATAGAGCTCATTTCTTCATAATTGAGATCCTAAAAACTTGTATGCATTTACATTATAGGCATTTCTAGAGAGCATTTAGCATAAATCCATCATATTCACTCTTTTGGTTAAAAATTAACACTAGCTAAATAGATAATTTCTCATTTTAGCTCTTTTTCTCATTTACATATCATTTTAGAGTAAATCATTTTTCATCTTGAACCTCCATAAGGCATCCATAGTGCAAAAAGTTGCTGAGAGCCACACTAATTTGGAACTTGGAGATGAGAGGAACAAGGAAGGAGAACCTACCAACATGGTAGAGATCATATGGAGATGTTTGGTTACATTTTGTAGATTTATTATGCTTTTTATCTATTTCATAGTATCTTTTTTGATATGCTTGTTTAGGAAAGTGTTTTGCTTATGATTTCTAACACTAACAAATTGGCTTTCTTGTTGTTTGTGTTGTGTTGTTATCATGACTAACCTTCCCATTTTGCAGAGCATCAGTTAGTATATCTTGTAATTTTTTTGAATTCAAAGTGTACCATTTTATTTTAACATGTTACAAAATTTATACCTCAGGCATCGAAGTTGCAGCTGTAGTAACTGCAGGAGGAGTATGGGATATCGTTGCTGCATCCTAAAATGCATATTATTTGTATCAATTTAAATCGATGTATAAATGAAAATTCATTTATGTAATTACAAATTTAAAGTGACTAATAAATAAAATGCTATGAATTCAAATCAACACACTCGTGTCTGCTGCTGATGGGGAAACAACATCTACATCAACTCCTCTGTTAGTGCCACATCCTCAGCCATGCAGGTCTGACATCTACTTCTGCAAATCTTGCACGAATGAGATGTGGATCCATCTGCAGTGGCCTCGTCATCCGTCCCTGAGCATATCCCTGAGAAACTAACACACAGATGTTGAATGGGCTCTCTGTCACCACCAGGTGTGACTAATGGCTCATCATCTAGTACAAGAGGGTGTGCTAACTATGTCCCATGTTGGATGATGGCACCAGTCAATGCTATGGCTGCCTGAAGAGTCTGTAGCTCCATCGACTCTTTCAGCTCTACTGGGACAACCTGATGTACCTTGGGTTTGGGTGCTAGGGGCGACGACTCTTTGGGGCTACTCGCCTACAGGCTCCAAGTCTATCTTGGGCATAACTGCCACCTCTACCATGGAAAGTTCTCTCATGTCAAAATAGTTTGGCCACACATTGAGGACAAACTCACAGTATACTTTTATCAAAAAATACAATGGCACCTCATAATTATTACAAGGTGGATCATCAAAGACCATCCACCACCTCTGCCAAAAAAAATTCTTCATCTGCACATTGGTACACCAATGTATGAGAAATCTCTTTGCATTAAGAGGTAACGACTGACCAATTTTAGGATCAACAAAAAAGGCACATATTTGTTGTTTACTAATATTTTTGTTTTTAACTCCCTCGTATGATAACCCACCAGCATAGTATTGATGACACATATCCCTAAAGTTTTCCCATTTTGTAATTTATGTGGAAAGGGCTATGACACCACTAGCTAATGTTTCTAGGCTAGTGGCCAATGATTTATGATGCTCAAGCTCAGATGTTTTCAATTTATTAATCGGTCTATTTATTTTAGATGTGTTTTGCCCTAATTGACTAATCAATTGCTCCCGTGTTTCAGGTGTACGGTCAAAAGAAGGAATTGGAAGTGCATCTTGTGGGTTTTGTTCGGGGTTTTTAGGAGGTGCATTTTGTTGTTGTTGTTGTTGTGGATTATCAGAATCTGGTTTTTGAAACAAAAAATTGAAAAACCTAATCAAAATAAATGAAATTAAATTCAAAACTTAAAACAAATTGAATAAATGAGAAAGAAAGACAAAAATTAAGAAAAACTAACCTTGATCCATAGTGTTTGGTGGAGAAATGAGGCAGCCCATTCACGGTTTCGTGGAGGAAATGGAGGAAACAACGTTGTGGTCGTGAGAAAATAAGACTCGGTTTTTTTTAAAATTTTTTTTTAACAGATATTGCATACACGGCTCTTTAGGGCTTATGAGCGCGTATGCACTCACTTTCCTAGAGACAACGTGTACATGGTATTTTTTCTAGGCTTGGGAACAACGGACTTAAGTGTGTATGAGGTGATTTTAAATTTTAGAACCACGTACGCGCTACTTATTTTTTCATGTTTTTTTTGGTGGTGTCCACTTTTCTGACCACCATCTTTGTGCACATACCCAGGAATGAGACCTAGTCCCGTGTTTGCACCCTCGTGAAGTGTAGGGCCACTTCCATTAGGAGGGTGTGTGGGGGACTGCTAGGTCTACGGTTAGAGGTCAATCACCTTGATGATGCTCACACTCCTGTAGTATAAGCTGAGACTTTTATGAGATTCCAGATTGGAAGGCAAACATCAATAAACTCTAATCCTTCTCATTTACTTATTGCATATTAATTCATGTTAGAAGGAAAGTACAAGTTACCTTTTTTCTTATTTAATTTCATTCAAATGATGCTTTGATTATATTTCATCTCTCGATTCAAGATAAATATAAAAGTTTCAAAAATTTTGATTTATGTAAAGTTGGTATTTTCTTTTTATGAAAATAAAAAGTATTTTCCTCATGTTTTCCTTTAGTTACAATGTTACAAGATGTCTTTTTTGTGCAAGGGTGGAAAACATAAAACATATATTTTGGGATTGCCCTTTTTTAAAGAAAAATGGGTTGTTGTCTTCAAAAACTTTCTTGCTATTTTTTGTCATGAGCTGAGTTGGAAACAAGTTGTTTTGGGCCTTGATTTGCAAAGTAATGTGATTGTTGATTCAGCTAGACAAGTCATTTTAAAGCATATTTGGATAACTAGATGCTCTCTTGTGTTCTTTAACAGTTATTATCATGCAACTATAATTCTCAGGCTTTACTCTAACATCTTTTTCTCATATTTTCTTTCTTTTCTCGCAGCTATAAGTCTTATCAAAGATGAATGCCAATGCCATGAATCAACTCGAACTCGAGCATATCAAAAAGCAAGTTATACACAAGTTTGAAGGAAAGAGGGCCCATATCGTACAGCTGCACAGACTGTGAGTCCATGTGATTAGGTATAAAGAGAGAGTTGTTGGACAAAGTCTGGGCTTCCCATCTTTCTTTTCTTTTTTTCTTCGAAAACCTCCCCCACGTGAACAATGATGCACCCAAGTCAGAATTTAGGAGCAAAACAGACGCACAAGTCAAATGGAAACCTAATCTAATCTTTGATCAAATGTTTCTTCGTTTTTTTCCGTTTGGGGCAGAGGATCAGGAATAAAATAGTGTTGCAGAAAACCGTGTGCAATGTTATTCTCACTCATCTCAAACCTCCAATACTGCTTTTGCGCGTATTGAATGGATCGAATAATTGACAGCTCTTCCATTTGGGTTGATAATATTAAAGTTATTTTGTCTGCTAAAAATGGCCCAAACAATCAAGATTTGGAGGAATTGAGGCACAAAAAGATAAAACAGTTCAACTTGTACCTCACGTCTAAATACAAATTTATAGTTTTGTATGGACGAGGAGCAGCCACAATGGATATTGTTTATATAGATAGCATTGAAAAGGTGACAGCGATCACGTAGATCACGGAGGAGAGAAATGTATTAGTATTTCTAGAAGGTCGTTGGATTTGATCTACATTCATACAGACTACCAAAAAGTGGGGATTCTGCTTTCAAAAGACGTTTTCATAATTCTAAGAATGCATATTTTGATGTTTACAATCATTGGGGGTTAACAAAAAAATTGTTAGGCTGTAAGGTGCAAAAAGACAATTAAGGAGAATGATCACAAAAACAAGTCCAAAACTGAGATTCATTATTTTTTCTATAATTGAACTGGAATGGTCTACCCCAAGTTTAAAGCCTGCAGCTATTCTGGTTCTAAAGCGGATCTTTCATACAACATGATAGCGACGTGTTAGGCAATCACAACCGTTTATTGCAAAATCGACAGTGTAAAACGCGCGACCAATCCGTACTGCCCTTTTGGAGCTAGAATAGACGCGCCCAAGTTTAAAGACTATCTGCTGAAATGTAGTGTGTTGCATGGTGTTGTTTATTAAGCATCAAGATGTATTTTTGATCATATTTATTAATTAATTAAATATAATAAAATATGTTATATTTTAAGTTATAATTGATTAATAAATATGGTCAAAGGTGAAATTTGATGTTTGGATAGACATTATGATGTTGTTATTTACTTTTGTTTGATATGTGACATTTCTGCCAACCAAGGTTGCCAAGAGATCAATACTGGTACTATTACTAGTATATCTATTTTTGAGAATTTTAAATTTAATTTCATAATTTATTCATTTACATAATTGTAGGGAGATTGATATAATTTAATAAGCTATCAAATATCCCCTAGCTGCATGAAAGAATAGAGTTGATAGGTGAAAATAACATCATGTGATTGAAATGGTGGCAAATAGATTCATGCGATAAACAAACAGAATGCAAAGATATCATGTGCCACAATTTAAGTTTTGTTTTCCTTTTTTCTTGGTTTTAGTTAAAATTTTCTTGACTTTTGTAACATCTTTTCTACTAGAGACACACCCTAGTCCCGAAATACATCTTATGGTGTTAGAGATGTGTCTCCTTGCAACCATCCCCAATGCATTCACTATTATCATATGTCCATTATGGCTCAATAATAATATTATTAAAATGATGTAGGTTAACCCTTGCTTTAGGGATGATTAGTGAAGTGAAGGATGCTTCTAAATGATAATTATCATTGCAATTCATTAGATTTATAGATTGAATAATGTATCAAAATAATTTCATTTACTTACTTTGTTGTGTATGATGCAGTTCATTATCTAATCCATAGTTTCTTAGATAGTCTACCTCATTGTTTACTTCTTTTGGATATGTTGGGCTGAATAATATGCTCAAGAATCTAATAATGTCCATAACTCTTGTAATACGTTCTCAATTTTGTAGTTTCAAAAGTTTTTTCTTCTTATTACAACAACCAACACTATTGAATCTCCTTCAATTCAAACCATATTGATTCCATATAGCTTGCAAAATTGAAAACCAAGAAGAAGAGCTTATCTCAACTTTATTCATAGTGTCATTTTTCAACTTTTTTGAGGCTACTATGACTAAGTTTCTCTTCTCATTCTAATTGATACATCTTGCATCTAATAGAACTAGGATTCTCTTAATTGCACCACCTAAGTTCATTTTTATCCAACTAATGAGAGGTGTGGGAGGCAAGTTGTTTTCACTTTATCCTTGGGCACAAATTGCTTAAAAGGTAAGCTTTGCAAGCCTCGTGAATATAGTTCATTATTAATATATTATTTTGTTAGCAGATATCTAAAGAATTATTGGACGAGTATAACTTTGAATATTTAATTGGTCTTTTTTATCAAATCTAGTTATTGTTTATAAACTTAATTATTTTGAATTGTTAAGAAATTGAGGCTTGGTTCTTCCCTCTTGAGAGTTTTCCTAGGGTATATATTATGTCATTTATGATGGTATGTTGTGTATTCTATTGCATATGAATTATGAATACTTGTCTACATAGATTTATCTATTTGGGTTATGTGAAGATTCATTATTATGGCTAGAAATGTCTTAACATTTTGTATTAGAGTCATGTTTGTGGTTGTCTAACCCATGTTGGAGTAGATATGGTGCTAAGTTTGAATCTAGGGCTTGCATGAAAGAATGCAGACATGGCGAGGTATGAGGATTTTGTGCACATTGTTCTTTGTAGATTTGGGGTTACAAATTTGTGATCATTTTTTGTAGATCTAGGATTATGAATTTTTGTTTAAAAAAGGGTTTTAATGGGTGTTTATTATGAGAGTTTTGGTAGGGAGGTTTTAGAAATCTCCCTTGGCTCAAAACATACCTCTCCATTGAATCTAGGAAGCCTGAGAGATGAAGATTGACATAAAATTTGGCCTATTTGGTCAAAGTTGAAAAGAAGCAAAAAAAAATACCACTATTGTATAGGTTGTAAAAAGGCATCGTTGAAAAAATATAAGTTCATATTTATAAAATTTTCCTCATCAAACTTTATACAAAAAGATTTGAAAAAAACAACAACAAATAAAAACACTAGGGGTCTGCAGACCCCTACACCCCATGGTACACATAGGTATCAACAGGACTTGCAAGTGCAGGCTTGTCGACCTAGTGTAAGCCCCCCATTCTTGAGTCATCGTCCCATGGGGAGCTGGGCCCACCCCCCTATGGATTATTCTAAATTTAAATTTTATTTTAAAAAAAACAATGCATGTTAAAAATCTGCCAAAATTTGAAATTAAACCTAATTTAAACTTTGCATTAGGTCAAGTTCCTTTAGGTACATCAACATAGAGCCACTACTACACTACTCAGACCAGTGTTTCCACTAATAGGCCACCCGAGGGTCACCTCTATGTTTCACATATAGCCAAATTGGATAGATGGTTATTATTGGAATTAAGGTGTCTCAACCTTAGAGTCCTAACACATGTTTATTTATTTAATTAATTATTGCATATATTAATTATATCCTAAGTTGCTAACTTCCTTTTATCATATCACTTTGTGGGACCTCTTGGTGATGTGGCATCCTACATGGAAGGTGAGACTATGACAAGGATTCCTATTTTTTATGAAGCTGGTGCCCACTTTGGAGTTCCTATTTTTTAGGGGACTAGTGCCATAAGATTCTATGTTGGGACTATGATATTTTCCCATTGATGACAACTACTAGTTCGATGTCCTAGGAGTCATGGAGAGTTAATGTTCTGCAACTAGCATTTATGGTGGAGTTCAATTTTGATAAGTGGCATGAGTAAGGAATACACCCATTATTAGTTATGGTAGTTTCTATGTTGAACATGCATTGCATGAGGCAAGTTGACCATTATTGAAGAGTTAGGTGACAATATTTTGGAAGTTCCTATGTGCATTATGTCTTGGTAATGACAACTTATTGTTTTGGACACCACTTTACCACTTAGACATGGGAGTTGGTTTTGGAAACCTTGAGAGCCTAACTTTCATGTGTTGAGCTCTATAAATACTTGGTGTCTAAGTATATTTTTATGATAGGTTGGATACTTTTTGAGGTATTGTTACATTGCTAAAATCACTCTAGCATTCTCTATTGCTATGTTTACTCATGTAGAGAATTGCCTAAGTTGTGCATTGTATTGTAACCTTTGTTGTTGGTAATACAATTGAACACTCAGCTTTATAGTATGAGATTTTTCTTGTAAAGGTTTTCCTATGTAAATCTAATGTTATGGTTTGATTTTCTTTAATTCTTTAATCTATTTCAATGTGAATCTAAACTGTAATTGTGTAAGGGTTTGTAATTTTTTTGCATTCGATATCCTTTTTTGGTTAGCATGGTAAGCATTGTTCTGTGCTCAATTTCCTTTCAGTTGGTATCAGAGCTTAGCCAAATTTGTTATCTTTGTTGGGTACAACGATATTTTTTGTTGATGTATTTTTAGTTTGTTCACAACCTTGTTCCAGTTGTAAGATGGCAAGCACATCCAATACTAAGGATTGTTGGATCCTTTTACTATGTTCTTTACCAAACTTGTGGGACCACATAGTAATGGATATTGGAAATACCACAACCACTTTCAAAATGGATGATGTGGTTACTTCACTATTGTTTGAAGAAATGCATAAAAAATATTCTGAGATGGCTAAGGAGGCCCTATTTTCTCATTGTAGAATGATGGAGAAAGACAAGAAAAAGGACAAGAAGTCTAAATCTAAGTCCCCAAGGAGATCCAAGTCTCATGGAAGAAAGTCCAAGGTGAAATGTTGGAAGTTTGGTATGACTAGTCATTTCTATAAAGAATGCAAGGAGGAGAAGTAAAATAAAAACACCTCCAATTTTGATTCAGATAAATCTTCTCAAGATGATTATGATGTATTTTTTGTAACCTTGGCAACACATGCATCAAAATATGTGTGGCTTATTGATTAGTGAGAATATTTTTACACATCCTCTCACAAAAGTTGGTTCATGAAGTATGAAGAGTTTGATGGTGGAAAGCTATATCTTAGTGATGACTCCCATTTAAAGATTTTTGGTCATGGTATAGTCAAAATACAATTCCTTGATGGTAGAGTGAAGGGGATTGATGGTGTATTGCATATCCATGGTTTGGAATGAAACCTTCTTTCGATGGATAAGTTGAATGATTTGGGTGCGCAGGTTGTTTTCTCAAGTGGAGGATGCAAGATAACAAGAGGAGCTATGGTGTTGACCAAGGGTGTTTGTATCGACACTTTGTACAAGTTGGATGCATGCACTTTTCATCACGATATTTCTTTTGATGTGCCAAAGAAGAGACCTTTTGATTCTTCATCCTCACTATCAAATTGAGCAGATAATAAAATTGTTACTTTTATGTCTAATGGTCATGCTTTTTGGGTACCTAAGGGTGTCAATGCTTTGGAGATGAAGCTTCTAGTAGAGAATGAAATGTTATGTCACTAGAGGCTCAACCACATTGGTGAGAAGGGTCTTAGATATTTGAAAAATAAGAGCCTTGTTGAAAACCTTGATGATTATAATCTCGAGTTTGGATTTTGTGAACACTATGTATATAGAAAGAAGCACTATGTTTGTTCTTCATCAAATTCTCATAAGTCTTCCGAGGTTTGGAATTATATTCACACAAATGTGTTTGATCCTACGAATGTTCCTTCATTATCAAAATCTAATATTTTATTTCATTTATAAATGACTATAGTAGAAGGACATTTGTATATTTTCTAAAGAGTAAATCTAAAGTTTTTAGTTGGTTTAAGGAATTTAAATCTTTAGTTGAAAACTACATTGCTAGAAAAATTATTTGTTTGAGGGTTGACAATGGTGGTGATTTTTGTTTGATATAATTTGAAAAGTTATATAAAGACCATGAGATTGAGACACACAAATGCTCCATACACCCCACAAAAAAATGGACTTGTGCAAAGGATTGATAAAACATTGATCGAGACAACTAGGAGTATGGTAAGTGGTGTTGGCCTTGAATACAAATCTCCTACAAAAAAAATTGTTGATAAGACACCCATGTAGGTGTGGTTTGGTAAAAAGCCTTTGATGAGACATCTTAGATTATTTGTTGCAAGGTATATGCACATATGTCAAGTGATAAAATATCTAAATTGGAGAACAAGGAAGTTAAGCGTGTCTTCATCAACTATGGGGTTGGTGTGAAGGGTTACAAGATGTGGCATTCAGTTGTAGAAAAGGTTCTCTATAAACAAGTGTGATTTTTTAGAGGGATAAAACCGCCTATTATTTATTTGCAACTAGAGAGGAGAGAAAAAATGAGGTAGTTCAAATCCCACCTACTCTGATGAAATATGAACTATGTACTCCCATTGGACCCGATGATGAAGAGAACTCAAGTATCTCTAAAAGTTATAAAGAAGATGAAGAACCTCAACCTCAACAATTGAGGATGTCTACATGTATGAGGCAAGAACAAAAAAGGTTTGTATATTTATTGTTAGATTCCAATTTTATTTTTTATTTTATTGCTAATGTTGATGAACCTAAGACTATTAGAGAGGTTACGAGTATCCATAATCCATATTCCTAGATAAAATCCATAGAAGAAGAGATGGTTCCATCAAAGAAAAAAAACATATGTGGTATGGTAACTTTTCCCAAGGGACGAAAATATGTTGGATGCACATGGGTGTTTAAGAAGAAATATAGTCTAGATGGTAGTGTTGAGAAAAATAGAGTAGAGTTGGTCATGAAGGCGCATTCAAAGGTGGAGGGAACTGATTATCGTGAAATATTCTCTCTTGTAGCCAAGATAACATCCATTCAATTTGTTTTATTACTCATACTAACTTATGACTTGGAGGTCAAGCAGATGATTGTGAAGATAAAATTCCTTCACACTAATTTGTATGTATTTGAGGTGGAATTTGGAGGAATAGGAGTTTTGAGTGTACTAATGCTAGATTTGAGAAATTTTTAGTAGTTGGACACACCTAGACTAGGGTGCCTTCCACCTATGTCTAACAATTTCAAGTTGTTCTTTACTGTCATAGGCTCACCTTTGTAGCTATATTCCATTTCTATAATCGCTAGTGCTTTCCTATCTATATGTAATTATGTTCCAATACTTTATGTTGTCATTTATGTGTACATTTAAACTTAATTATCTCATATCTAAATCAATTAATTAATATCTTATACAACAAAAGAATAGAGCCAAGGTCATTTGGTTGTCTTTGATCAGAGTTAGTCAAGCATAGCAACTATAGTCCATTCATATTATAATGCTTTTTGGTTAAGTTACTAGCTAGAGATGTCTATCTCCTTTCCATATCAAACAATAAACTAGGTGGTTTTATTTATATCTTCCTTTTATTTTTTGGTGATCCAGGTGATTCATTTGATCATTCATAATGTTTCTCCCATGCCTTACAATTGGGAGATATTTTATTGAAGTAGATATAGAACAAAGAATTCTAAAACAAGTTTTTTATAAACTCCCCTCTAATTGAAAATGTTGTCCACAATATTATTGGTCTTGATATTCTCTTGGATAATTTATTTTTTAAAATAGTGACATTGCTTCTACATTTCTATCAAAGTTAACTGGCCTATTCAATAACACAGACCTGGTTAAGATGGTTGACGAGTCTATGATCAAGAAATATCTGATACCTAGGGATTTAAGTGTATTTTAGCTTTAAAGGATTATAAGTGTAATGCAGGATTATGGGATAGGATTGAGATTCTTCTTCTATTAGTGTTAGATAGCTTAAAGGTTGCTCAATTTCAAGTCTTAAGGTGCATGGAGGGTGTTTGCTAGAAATATTTAAGAGGGCCTTAGTCAAATATGATTTAAAGATTTATATGATTATTTATTGAGAAGGCCCAAGCCTATTTTTTATGCTACTTGTTTCTTTCTTTAGTTGATAGTTATTAGGGATACCTCCATGGGGTTTATTTATCCCTTCAAGTTATGAAAGATGAGATGTCTAGTGATTGTAGCTAAAGATGATTTTTTTTTTAATTTTAACACTATTTATTTTCTTTACTAGTCATACTTCACTACAAAGTTTTTTGCCTATTTTTTCTTTAAGGTTTGTGTTAAGCACCTTGGATATCCATGTAATTGTCCCTTTTTGTTTAATATAACAGGATCCATCTATATGCACTCCTTTAATTTTGTTTAATGCTCTACATGTATATTAAATTATATATATATATATATATATATATTATTGATGAATTCTAGAAATTTTATCCCAGAACGTGTGTGAATAGTAGTTTTACCTCTTAGAATATATAATTTTCAAAATATATATAAGTAAAATATACAATTGGGGTTTCACCACCTAATGACATAATATAACTTAATAGTACTAAGTACAAGCTATTATGACTGTTGAACTAAAATAATTAAATGATTGATTTATTAATTTCTTTTTATCTATTTCCGCAAAACTATATAAATGTATAATTTATCTCCTAGAATGGAACAACAACCTTCAAATGTGTAATAATCAAACAAGGTACATTTACCAAATAAATTAACATATAAACTTTTTCATCAAAATAATTCACCATTTAAATGATGCCATATTTTTAAACTAGTCAATAATTAACCATTGTACTTTGTCATATTTTTAAAACAATCAATAATGGACCCCTAAAATTATTTTATTTCTTCTAAGAGATTTTGCCAAGATCAAGAGGCAATGGAAAGCACAAATAATAGAGAACAAAATAGATGATAGAAATAAACTGTATTTTATCAAGATGAAAACACTGATCAACTGGATCATCAAGTGTTACATACAATGAATATGAGCCTGCTTATATAGGAAAGGATACATGGATATGTGAGCACACAAACATGACATGTGGCTCAATAAGAAACAAGGGTAGGTAGGAAATAGGTGTGGGTAGGTAGGAGAAACAATATAATATTCCATATGAGGTGGATCACCCACTGAATGTGGAATGTAACAACAAGATAAGACCACAAAAGGTAGAAATTCTCTTACACACACTATCCCAATGTGGTACAAACACCCAAGTGTCTCATACCCAAACTACTATGAAATGCATTTCCTCAGTAAACTTAAGTAAGGTGTAATAATATCCAAGATGAATAATTATTTACACCAACACCCCCCCTTAAGTGCAACTTAGGGGAATGCACTTAAGTCTACAATGCAACTAAGAAAGGCAAGATGGGTCCTGACTACTAGGCCATGTTAGGTACCCATGTACAAATGCAAATGCATGCAAACCAATGCAATTAAATCTCTCACAAAGAGGGGAAAGAGAGAAAAACCCAATGGGAAAAAAACCTTCCCCAAAAGAGAGATGAAAACTAGATACACATAACTCTCATAGAAGTATGTGAAGGACAAAACCCCATGTGAGGAAAAAGTCCCCCCCATATGAGAGAAGAAGAAGAGAGACTAGGAAGCCCCCTCTCAATGTGGAATCTGCACCAATGATAGAAGCTCAATGATGAATGAAGAAACTGCTCCACGAACATCGAACCACATTCCTCCCCTTAGGAAGAAACAAAACCAAAGGTGTATCCATGAAGTATCCCCAACCATGAAGGGAAGATGTAGGAAAAATACTCATGATGAATGGAATCTTTGAAAACTGCTCAAGTGTCCCCATGTCGATGTTGAAAGTTACCTCCTCCAAAGGTGGTAAACTGTCCACACTGCTGAAAAAGGCACTCCAAGATCTAGTGGAGAAAAATGTAGAACAATATCCAAAGACTCACATGTCTCCTCAAAAGATAAAGAGACCTCCTCCAAGTGTTGTACAAAAGTATCCACAATCATGTCAACCTCTAAAGATTGATCATGTAGAGAATGCACAAGAGGGTCAAAGTGTTCCCTCGCAACAATCGAAGAAGGATCATCTTCATCAAAGAGAAGATGAATGTCATCAATTATGTCTCCCAAATCTGCAATGTAGGACTCCACAAACAAACCTGCAATGTCTATCAAGTAGGCATCCCATGAAACTGAAGCTGCAAGACATGAAATATCCTGTTGCACTGAATCATAAGAAGGCAAAACTGTTGCACTAGTTGCATCATCAGGTGCAATAGGTGGTGTAATATCAAGAGAAGGAGATGAAATGTAAGGCTCAAGAACGGGGTCACAAGTGAGAATCCCCAAGTTCAAGTGCCCAAAGTTCTCCTCAAAATCTGAATCATCAACATAGGAAGAATAAACCTCATCAATAGGAACAAAATCTTAAAAAGAGTACAACCAAGATGCATGATCAACCACCCCAGTCGCAATGATAGCTCCACTCTCCAAGTCTCTAATGATAACTGAATTAGGTGTAAACTCCACAGTTTTCCTAGTTGCCCCATGTGTGATTTGATAGATGGAAAGAAGATTATTTGTCAAGTGGGTTACACACAACACATCATTGAAGGAGTTATCCCCAATGGCAATAGATCCTTTCCCAATAACATCCATGTATATATGATTGCCCATCAAAATCTGTGGCATGTGGCAAGGCTCAAATGTAGAAAACATAGATTGCGAAGATGCCATATGATGAGAAGCCCCTGAATCTAGAAGCCATCTCCTTGAATCATGACTTTTAGTAGCACAAAGAGCTTGTCCCTTTCCTTTATCTGTCCCAAAAGAGTGATCCTTTCCTTTATCCTTAGAAGAAGAAGCCAATGTAGACATTCTAGAAGGTAGGTTGATTTTGTTCTTCTCAAGAAGATTCTTCAACTCATCAATATCCTTCTTGTAACAATGATGTTCATCATGTCCCAACTTCTTGCAATATCCACAAAAAATACTGTCCTTGTATGATTTCCTCTTAGGTGAGAATGGTGAATCACCTTGTTGTGGAGAGGAATATTGTGCTTCATCTTGTTGTGGTTTTGACTTAGGTTGCTTTTGATTCTTGTCTTTTCCTTGATTTCTTTGATTCCTTTTGTTAGCCACCAAAGCTTGTGACTTTGAAGATTTGAGAATCCCCATCATGGTCAACTTAGATTGCTCAAGTATCAACATCTCCATGAATGAATCAAATGAGGGAGAAGTGTATGAGGAACCTTGAGCTAACCTATGGGTGTGAAAGCTAGATACAAAGGCTGCATACTCTAAAGGAAGCTTGTACAATGAGTTGTAAACCAATTGAGCATCCTTTTTGTCAATTACACAATCCCTTAGCTTTTCTCTTAGCTCATTTTCTTTTGTGACATAATCTTGGATTGTATCAAAATCCTTGGGATCCAAAGTTGTGAGTTCACTATCAAGCTTGTAGCCCTTAATCTCATCAACTTGACCATACAATTTCTGAAAAATATCCCAAGCCTCTTTAATTGTAGTACACTTATCAATGTGAAAAATGAGGGCATCCGATACATACTTTCTAAGAGTTCCAAGTGCCATATAATTCTTAGTAAGCCATTCAATTTTAACATTAGCATTAGCCTTAGGATCAGGTGGTGTTGTAATTGTTCCATTTACATAATGAATGAGTTTTTTTTTCCATTAGTTTACTCCATGCCTTAATCTTCCATGATGCATAACTATGAGGAGTTAAAAGTGGAAATTTAGGAGAACCCATAGTACCAAAATTAAAAAACACAAGATAGAGAGAGGCACAATCACACAAGACACCCCTCCAAATTAATTCAATTAAGAAACCCCTCCTAAAATGGTGTTTTGGCACTTTATACTTAGTGCGTATACAATGGGCCACTTGCAAAACAAGGCAAAGTGGACTTCTGATTTCAATTTACAACTTCTCAAAATGAGATATAAGAGACTTCAACAAATACTGCTAGTGATCTAAACTGAGATCCAAGCAAAATACAAGTACCAAATAGGCAAAAAAATGACCAAATACTGAAAGTACAATTTCTACTTAAAATCACTGCAAACAAATGACAGATTATGAAAGTAGACAAAAAACTACGCACTTTCAAAAAAATACGGCACCTGAAAAGGAGTCCATATGAGCCCAAACGAAGCCTCCAAAGTTGTAAAATCGGGATTTCATGATTTTCGAAAAAACAGTATCTAAAAATCAAAAAAATCCTGCACCATTGTACATATCATGAAATTCTACCCCAAAATAAAAAAAATTGCTCGAAAAAAGGAGTCTGGATGAGTGAGATATCGCTATTTAAAAATTGCCTGCAAAATTATAAATTCTAGAAAAATTTTGTCGTAGCTTCAAACTTCAAATGCCTCTAGATTTGGCCTCCGAAGTCTGAATTGGATGAATAAAAGGCAAACTGACTTTCTTGGACCTCCTCAATCCAATGGTAACCTCAGATTTGACCTATCAAGCTTCAATGATAACGTGCAATAGAAAGCTCCAAAATATACAACCACAATTAGCATCAAATCTCTCTCAATTGGCAAACCAATGACAATCTAATGACTCTGATACCATGTGATATTTTGCCAAGATCAAGAGGCAGTGGAAAATACAAATAATAGAGAACAAAATAGATGATAGAAATAAACTGTATTTTATCAAGATGAAAATACCGATCAACTGGATCATCAAGCATTACATACAATGAATACGAGCCTATTTATATAGGAAAGGCTATATGGATATGTGAGCACACAAACATGACATGTGGCTCAATAAGAAACAAGGGTAGGTAGGAAATAGGTGTGGGTAGGTAGGAGAAACAATATAATATTCCACATGAGGTGGATCACCCACTGAATGTGGAATGTAACAACAAGATAAGACCACAAAAGGTGGAAATTATCCTACACACACTATCCCAATGTGGTACAAACACCCAAGTGTCTCATACCCAAACTACTATGAAATGCATTTCCTAAGTAAACTTAAGTAAAGTGTAATAATATCCAAGATGAATAAATATTTACACCAACATCTTCAAATCAATTGATAATTCACCAAATAAATTATTTTATTCTATTTACCAATCTATAATTTTCCAGTAAAAAATAACTTTTTTTAACAAAAAAAATTCAACATAATTATTTTCACAATCTACATGATTTGAAAAAAAAATTAATACATGTACTAGTTTAAGATTCACAATTAGGATTCTTTATAAATCTTCAAGGGGGATTTATTAAATTTATCATTGATGTTACCTATTAATTTATTGGTAAACATTTGTAATGGTTTTATGCATGTTGTTTACTTTATATTTTTAATAAATTTGGCTCATGGTTTGATATGAGGATATTATAGAATTAGCAATGTTATCTCATTAAATATATATTTTGATCCTATGGTAAAATATATGTTAAATCTAGAACGCATCATACACATGGATACTGTAAGCAAAGATGCATTATATTATAGCATATAAATTCAATAATTTAATAATATAAGGGATAAAAATTAAGCATATTTATGAGCAAACAACTCTCTCACTTGATAAGATGATTAGTAAGAAAATTGATCATGTAGGTTGATAAATTAGTCTTGGTCACCATCTACTATGCCAAATTTAATGATTTTGAACATGTGTTGTATTATTTATCTCACTAATTTCTTGTGTTTTGTATCATTCCCATCATTTTCTTTTCTATATGCTACATATAATTTGATTCCCCTTACTTATTCTTCCATTTACCTTGCATGTCCTTACATTTTGGGATTTTTTCCCTTATTTGTTGTTATTTTCACTCATTTCACCTTCTATATTTTGTGTGTGTTTATCTTCTCCACTTGTGGATTCATTCTATCTTCAATTTCCTTTCATAACATATTTAATCATATTCTTGTTGCATTCTCTTCATTCCCATGCTTTATATTTTCCTCTAATTTTTCTTTTATTTTCCACTTGTTTTGATGTTTTACCTAATATTTTCCCACTTTACATCCTATATCATTATTCTTATTGATCTCTTTTACTATTCATGAGTTTTCAACTCTTGCCTTGCCATTTTAGTTTCTCACATGGTCTTATTATTTCTTGTCATATTATTTTTCATATATCTCCATACCTACTATGATACTTTTCCTAAGTTTGTCCATATTTTCTATCATTCTTAAACTTAAAAAAACTTCCATGCTATTATTTTACCTTATCCTTTGGCCATTAATTACTTAACATGATCCTACATTATCATATTATACTACTAGAATTTACATATCAATTGATATTTTACACTTGTATAGTTACAAAATTAGACCAAGAGGTACCATGAATCCCCCATTACATATTTATCTTCCATTATCACATCCTTATATATATGCCTTGATGAATGTATCATCACATCTTACTTATTTGCACCTTCATGCTTATTTGCTAACATAAATTAAATGATTATCATCCTACAAGGTATGACTTTTGAGTTATATTGGATATATCATGCCTTCCTTCTTACATTTGGATCACCCATTTTAAAATATTTTCACATTGGGGAAAATCATATCTTCCCCTTATATTGCACCTTCATGAATGTTCCTTTATACTTATATTTACCAAGATTTCCCTTTACACATTGTGCTTACTACTATTATATCATATACTAGGGGCTTTCCCTATAGTTTAAGTTGCATGTAAAACTTCCAAATTATGTCATCAAATTTACATTTTTATTGCCACTAGGAACTTATTACCTTACCATACCAAAGTTATATCATGATCTTGTATGTTGCATTGAGGTTATATGTCACTTTAGTGTTTCGTGTAACTAAAGAAGTGTTCTAGTCATTAATGACTATATCACCATCATTTTCCCATATTGAGGAAATTACCTTATTATTTGACCCCATCTCCAATCTATGGATTTACCATTCCTATCATCAATACATTCATATTCTTGATACATTACGCATTCCTTATATTATTGCTTTACATGATTACATGCTTATATGCTTGAATTACATTTACTTTTTATGTTCTATTTTACCCTCTCCTACAATTCCTTGCTTACTATTGATGCAATTAATTGTAAAGGCATATTATATTTTTAAAATTTCTCACATTGAGATTTAGATATAGTTACAAGAGCTTATAAACACTCAAAATTTAATTCCTATTGTAAGCATGTACAAAAGAAAAACCTAAATGATGACACATTGCAGATTTTGTTACTTTATATGAATGCTTGAAAATCTATTTTGATGTCTAAACAGTTACTTAACATGCATGTTTTTGAGTGCCAAATAATTTTAGATGAATGATCATTCTAGGACTCGTGCACCTTAAATTAGGAAAAAAAAATAGTGGTGAAATTGATATACCCATGCCATTTCATGATTATTTTTGGTCTCATTTTAAGCAGGGTGCCTTGATACATTAACATAATCATAAATAGCATATATTTTTACAAATTAGGGTCCCTTTCCATATGCCATCTACCTGTCCATTAAAAACATCCCTATGCATTTACCTATATTCTATTAATATATTTACACATTCCATATGTATTTTCCCTATTCAAATATTTTTTATGTCCACTAATGTCATACTTCCATGCATGCCTCATTCCTAGGTTGATTTTCCCCCTTTTATGTATATGGTTATTACTTGGTCATTGGGTCAATCTCATAGTTGTAGAATTGATCCTTTCGAATTCAAAAGTAAAATTTCTATGTTGGGTCAACTCTTGTAAAATTTTTGCCCTCTAATGGCCAACTAAATATAAACCTACAAAATTTATCACTACATGTACTTATATTTAAAGGCGTTCTATACATTCATTTTCAATATCCAAGATTTGAGAGCTAAGTTTGCAAACCATTCACATTACATATTTCAATTAGAGTACCAAAAAGAATTAGATCTACGTGAGCATTCCTAGGAGTATATATGCCTATTGAAGAGTGATGTTTTTAATTTCAAACACATGTTTGTAATTGTACATTGTAGATCATGTCTCATTGTGATATACCAATAACTCTAGCAAGCTATTTATAAATACTAGTAGCATGTCTCATTGTGATATACCAACAACTCTAGCAAGCTATTTATAAATACTAGTAGCCCTCAAATATCATAAAGACATATAAGCAACTAATATAAATTAGGCGAGAAAAAAAAAGAATTACACAAAATTCTATATCAAGTATGGGTAAAAGATGAATCAATGATTGTAAAACCAATCCCAATCACCAAATTTGAACTCCCATGAAGAAAAATAAATATTCTAATCTTAAGGTGAATATTAGATTGAAGTTTCCAATTCCATATTCTGAGGCATTATAGATTCTAAAGCATTCATTTAGATTATTTATTCTTTGATTGTAGAGCTAAGTATCATCATTTATTGCATTTACTTTCTTAAATTACTTGTTGCAACCGATCTAATTTACCATTCCTAGCTAGCTATCATTATTTATTAGTATGGATTAATTATGCTTATGCGTATACATAATTTTTGTTATCCTAGAATAAGTTTAAGGAGAGATTATTTTCCAAATTACAATATGATAGCTTTTTATTAGACTAGAGATCATGATATTAATATTAATGTTTAAGAAATTTTAAATTGATCCATAAAGACAAAAAATGACAATGCAAAATAAGGAATAACAAGTGCAATAAAAACCCTTAGTGTCTTTCAGGTTGAGGGATCCTATTTAAAACCCTCTTCTGTGGTTGTGGGTGCTAGTCAAAACCCTCAGAGTCGTGTTGTAGACTAGCCTAATTTGTAATGTTCTCTGTTGTTTAGTGGTTGGCGTTTCACTAGTGGTTGGCTGTATGGATTCATTGTATATCTTTTGATCAACTGTTTCTTGCTCGGAGCTGGATGTTGGTTCATCCAAGGGGTTTCTGGTCTCCTTAAAACCTGTTGTACGGGGTTTCGGGTCCCCTCAAAACCTGCTTTTCCCTTAATAAAAAACAAGTGCAAGCAAAAATCTAGTAAACTCAAAATAGAACAAAAATAAGAAAATGTCAAAGCAAAAGTATATGAAATAAATCACACCCTTTAATGTCTCATGTATCTTGTCCTATATATTGATTTGTCATGATGCCACCTTTTATCAAGACTTGAACAAGAAACACTATGATTGATAGATGCAAAATCTTAAAAAGTAAAGTCTTTAATTTATTGTTGGTAAAGATCAAACATCTCTCTAAAAAAAAATCCAACTATCTCTAATCCCTATAAATTATTAAAAAAATTTAAAAATAAAATAAATTTCTATAGTAATTTAATTTTTTTTATCCAAAATCGCAAAATAAAAAGATGGAATCCATTTTATTTTCCCACTTCTATTTAAAAAACTAGTTACATTTATAATGGGTCATGAAGTTGAAAGGTTCTTAATAAGTCCACCAAGGTTCAGAGCTTTGTGCCTTTGGTCTCTAAGTGAAGTTGAAAGGATCTTAACGAGCCCACCAAGGATCAAATCTTTGGGCTCTTGATCTCTTGGTGAAGTTGAAAGGTTCTTAATGAGCCCACAGACGATGAGGCGAGAATTTATCTCCACATATGTTATTTGGTTTACCCACATGAGTCTTATTTTCTACATAAATAGACTTTATACTAAATTAATTATTAATTAGAATATTAATTAAAAATTCCATCCACCCAAACATAATCATAGAAGGGACAATACCTAAGTGCTCCTCAATTTATATATTTTTTGGTTTACCCACATGGATCTTATTTTCTATGTAGATAGACTTTATACTAAATTAATTATTAATTAAAAAGTCCTCCCAGTTAAAAGGGACAATGCTCTTGAATTTACCCATGTGAATCTTATTTTCTATATAGACTTACTTTATACTAAATTAATTATTAATTAGATTATTAATTAAAAAGTCCATCCACCCAAACATAATCAAAGGAACAATATCTGAGTGTTCTTTAATTTATATGTTATTTGGTTTACCCACATGAATCTTAGTTTCTATATAGATAGATTTTATATTAAATTAATTATTAATTAGATTATTAATTAAAAGTCCTCCCACCTAAAAGGACAATGCTCTTCAATTTATATGTTATTTGGTTTACCCATGTGAATCTTATTTTCTATATAGACTTACTTTATACTAAATTAATTATTAATTAGATTATTGGTTAAAAAGTCCATCGACCCAAACATAATCATAGAAGGGACAATATCTGAGTGCTCTTCCATTTGTATTCGTTTGTCATGATTCCTTTTTAATGGAAATAACATTAAATTAGTCGCTGTTAGCTGTACTTGAGCAGCCTTTGACTGGCCATAACCATGCGAATGTTGGTTTATTCTTGTGAAAAGACTTCTCACTTCCCATCAACTATTTCTTTATGCAAATGCAATTCAAAAAGCAGCAACTCCAGATGGATGATGCCAAAGGAGAAGTTGAAGATTATCTCCACATGAAATGAATGAGATGACTCTGATAATTGTCTTTGGATTCTTAAGCGTATGCCAAAAAATCGCTTCTTTTTGTTAATCAGGACCTACGCTCGAGCACTATAAAATTATCAGAGCTCAAACATCTCTCACAGAAACGCTCAAACAATTTGGGAGTTGTAGTTACAAATTCAGTTGACTACAGATATGGATGCCATGTTTTCTCGCCTTCTGTTTCTGATAATCATTTTCTGTTTACTTGCAGGTCAGATATACAAATTATCATTTCAAACTTTCCTCATTCTATACTCGTATGATTTTAAATTTAAATTGATTGATTTGCAGGGAGAGGCATTGCGGAGAAAGCGCAGGCGTTGTTTGTGTTGGGAGACTCTTTTGCCGACACAGGAAATCGCAATCCATATAATCAAAGCGAAAACCAGTCATGGAGACGACCGTACGGTCTGACCTGGCCTGGCTATCCTGCAGGCAGATTTTCTTCTGGAAAAATCCAGACAGATTTTTGGGGTAAACCTTGCTTCCACTCACAAATGGTGAAATTTAAGGTTTTGAGCAACATTTGTCTTAGTATTATGTGGCTTTGGTGTGTGCACTGTGCAGCGAATATTTTAGGGCTTCCCTCTCCCATTGCTTATGAGATGCTGAAAAGTCATGACTGTAAAGCAACTGCAAAGAAGATTCGACAAGGAGTTAATTTTGCAGTAGGCGGCAGTGGAATACTTCGAGCCTACGGTTTCACAACAGTGCCACAACAGGTGAAGCAGTTTAAGGAGCTGGTTGGAGGAAGTCTAGGGTTCGATTCTCACAAGCTCTCGCGGTCAATAGTCCTTATCTCCGTGGCTGGAAACGACTACGGTGCATACGTTTCAAGCAGAAACGGCTCCAGAGAGGTACCTAGTTCAAAATCTGATGTGTTTTATTGCCTGCTGAAATTTAACAAATATTTTTCTCAAATTTGCGACGTTATTACAGGGAATAATCGATCTGGTGAAGCCTGTGGTGAGAGGGATAGTCAAGGCCGTGAAAGATTTGTATGAGTTCGGCCTTAGGAATTTCGTTGTGAGTAATAATGCTCATTTTGGATGCGCTCCTCAAATCGGCAAGACATCCTGCAATTCGAACTTCGATGACATTATAGCTCTTCATACGAGATTACTGACAAAGGGCGTACAAAGCCTCAGATCTCGTCATAAGGAATCATCCATTATAATTTCAGATGTTGTGTCTGCGGCTAATTATATTTTCTCCAATCCTGTTAAATTTGGTACCTTAAATTACCCTGCCTTCCTTGTTTCTGATAAATCTTCAAAATCAATACCTTCTCAACAATACTGTCTTACTTTTGTTATTGTAATTCTGTGCTAGGGTTTGTGGATTTGTTCGTTCCTTGCTGTGCTGAGAAAGGCGGGATTGATAAGTGTGGACAGGTGGACGAAGTAGGCAGGGCTTTATATGAAGTGTGTTCTGATATCAATGAAAAGTTTTACTGGGATTCAGTCCATCCAACGCAGAGAGGATGGCATGCCATAATGTCGCTCTACAGTAATGGAGAACCAGGAGGGAACAAAACTATGAGTTTTATAGAGGGGGTGCCAAATCTTATTGACTGGCTACACTCACTTGGATTCGATGCTTATAGAATCTCCTCATGATCTACCCAACGTTACCACCTAGATAAACAAACCATAACATTTATCATCTAAATAATCTTTTGCTGGCATTTCTTGATCTTCTCAATGATGTTAATGCCGCTGTATCTGTATGTGATTCAATAAAAAGTTCTGTAAACAGCTAGAACTTTTCCTTTGGAAAAGGAGCAGCTGAGATTACATATGAAATTGTTATGATAGATATATATTTTTTCAAAATTGTATTACGATCAAACCAAAACAATAAAAAACCAATGGTGAAACCAGTTGTTTAAAAGAAAGCTCTTAAAATTTGTAAGCAGATCCTGTGAAATCTTTGCAGTTTCAGTTCATATGTTACAATGAAGAAAGGTATTTATCAAAAAAGATGTCACCAATTTAAAGTAAAGGATTTGTTTGTCAGCAGTTAGAAATCATTTATTACTGGGTAACTGAACTTATAAGATCTGTTCTTATATAAATATACCGCTGAGAGTTCAATTTATATGTAAATTGAAATGTAATAGCGAATGAAGAAAGATAGGTTGTCCACATTTAACTTATGCCTATTAGAGTTTTTTTTATTCGGGAAAAATGTAGAGTCCCCGTTTTATGAAAAATAGGAAATTTTGAAAAAAAATAAAAATAAATAAATAAATAAATTTGAGTGATGTATGAAAATAGTAGATCAATAAATTTATTGATCTTTCTTGTTTAATTATGTAGATATTTTCGCCATTCTTAAAATCTATTAATAAATATTTAAATTAATTAAAAAATTATACATGGCATAATATAAAAAATAAAATTAGATAAGAAATTAAAAAATTCCATTTACTTTAGAGGCCAGAATTTGAAAATATTAAATGCTTTATAATAAGAAAGTTAAAATCATTTTATCACATATACAAAACATATAAACACAAAAAAATAGTTGCTTCTTTCTAGGTTGATGTAAAAATGGGTTAAACAAGATGAAGACTCAATTTGAGCCTAGGTTAAATGTGGGGCCAAACAAGTGTTATGGGCTTGTCCATTAAATATTAGAAGATATAAAAATAATTATCCTATCTTTGCAAATTGAATGGCAATTTTTTTTTTCTTTATTTTCAATTAGAAAATTAAAAAGATCACTAGCAAAAATACAAGCTACAATTAGAAAAAAGGAAAAAAGAAAAGAAAATTGAAAAAAAAATGATTCCAAACTATAGCATATCACATTTTTTCCAATGCAAATTAATTTTTTTAAAAAAAGCGCATTGAAAACATAAGTCTACACCTTTGGGACTAATACTATATATAGGAAAGAAAAAGAAAGTTTTTCAAATGAAAAAAGATATGTTATCATCATACACAACTATTGTATGATACTTATGTTTAAAAATTTGAGTATCTATCTTTTGTGTAGTACTCTTCCAAGCAGAATAAAAATATATGTTGATATCTTATGTACACAATCATTATATGAGAGTTGACATATAAATATGAGTATATATTTTTTTATGATAATTATTTTTTATTTAAATAATAGTTTGCAAAATTTTATATATATATATATATATAATTCATAATAAAAATCATTTAATTTTGAATACCATCATAAATATTAAACTTTATTTGAATATTACTATTTTTAAATTATGTTTTATTATAGAATGTTCATTTGTATTATGTTCTTAATGATTTAGGAATCTTTCTTTTTCATTTTACCATTATGAAGAGGCATCTATAGTGGCATCACAAATATTTATTAATTTATACCCCTTAGTTTTAAATTGTCTACAATGACATAAAAAACTTGTGTTAATTTATACATGTCATTTTAAAATTGATGTTATGTTGGTAGTTTCTTCTTGGTTGTAACGGTTGGCAAGGCATTTGAGCTTCTCTAAGTGGTGGGGTTGGTTGTTTTTCTAATAAAGACGTATACTTTCGATTTCACCTAGCTTGTGGAAGCAAGAGAGCACATAAGATATATCTATATATATTTGACATGTGTGTGTGTGTGTGTGTGTGTGTGTGTGTGTGTGTGTGTGTGTGTGTGTGTGTGTGTGTGTGATATGTATATATGTAGATATATCTGATATATGTATATATATGTATATTAATCCATTTTGTGCATATCCCTTGATCATCACAATTCATCAAATGATGTTTCTTTGAGGCATTTTATTAAAAAATACACATTCTTTTTTTGTGTTCCCACAATGTATACATACCTATCACACTCTTATGAAGAATTTAAGGATCTCTTATGCCATTCGTGAAATCCAATTTTGTGGTTATCCTAAAACCATTATTTTCCTCACAAATTATATGCATATTTTAGGTGTGAATAGTTTGAATAATTTATTTTGACCGGTTTGAAGAGTAAGACAACCAATCGTCCCCTAGTTATGAAGAATTTGTTTCTATTAAAAAGTGAATGAGGCTTACTCATTTGATGGTTATAGCTTGGGAGATCATGTGGATGGAGGCAGTTGAAACAAAAAATATTAGTAATGTTGTCTTTGTAATGGAGAGAGACTATAATTTGAATCATTTTTATTTTCATTGTTATATTAATGTCATCATGGTTAATAGGCCACTGGTTGTACTCTTTTTTGTGGTTATCGTACAATTTGTTGTGATAAAATTTGGTATACCATAGACATCTTAATGTGGTGTGGAATTCAAACCCATATCACACCCTTATGAATTAACACCAAATGGAATTATGCGGCAAACCCTGTACTTGTTTGAGTTGGAATCAGGCTATAATTAGATAGTGATAAATTTACTCCTTGTCTCCATCTTTGTTGTAAGAGCACTGAATTTATTCAAATTCTTCATGGTGAGGCCTTGTTGGAGCTAGAAAATGATTTCAAATATAGGTTGTAGTTAGAAGGTCTTTGATTTTTGTGACTAGAAAAGAGAACAAAATATTGTTTTTGTTGGGATAAGGTATTGTACACCTTGCATAATGTCTATAATATTTTTTTTTACTATTATGTGTGTGGTGCACTTAGGAGGACCTAGATGGACGTGCATCACTAGGAGTTAATATTCTTGGGGCTACTTTAGGCATTGTATGTAACGTTGGGAAACATATTTAATGTGGATCTCACATTGGGAAAATGTATTTAAATTTTAATATAATATTGCCTAAAATTTTTTAAACAAGGTTGGGTTCAGGAGAGCATGGTCCTAGGATGGGGTCCACTTAGCCATGTAGCCAAGTGACATAAAATTTGAGGTAAAAAGGGCCAAAATGAACCTAGGGGAGAACTAGGATGGGACACACTAAAGTAGGGGCACAAGAATGAGGTGTAAATTGTACTGGTTACAATTTACGTGACGCTACAACATCTATTTTATTACTTTTCTCTATCACTCTTTTCCTTTATATGTTTCTCTCTCTCTCTCTCTCTCTCTCTCCCTCCCTCTATATCTTTCTCTCTCTCTCTCTCTCTCTCTATATATATATATATATATATATCTTTCTCTATATTTATTTATCTCTCTCGCTATCTATATCTATCTTTCTATATCAACCTATATCTATATCTCTCCCTCTTCCCCTCTCCCTTTCTCCCCCTCTCATTCTATATTTCTTCCTCTATACCTATATCTTAATTTTCCTCTATCTCCTTGTGTGTTTATCTCTCTCTCTCTCTCTCTATACACACACACACACACACACACACACACACATATAATATGGCACTCTCCCTCTCTTCCATCTCTTATTCTCTCCATATATCTCCCTCTCACTCTCCTCTCTTTCATGTCCCCCTCTCTATTCTTATATATTTCTTTGTCATATGCACACATACAATTTTCCTTTTTCTCCCTGACTATCTCTATCTCTAGCCTCTATCTCCCCCCCTCTCTCTCTATTTTTTTTCTTCTGTATCACCTCATTTCTCTCACTCTTACCACCTCTATCTCCATCTTCCTATTTATCCCTCCCTCCCTCTATCTATATCCTATTAAATGTACCTCTCTCATTCATGTTAGCTCTCCCTCTTTTGAGCCATTTGTCTATATCAAACTCTCTATCCCTCTCTATATTTTGAGTTATCTCTCCACCTCCCCTTTCTCCCCCCTCTCTCTTTACCATCTCTCTTCCTTTCTCTACCTCTATCCCTTTATCTCCCCCCATCTCTCTCTCTCTCTCACTATATCTCATCTTGAATATTTCTCTAAATATCTCCTCCACTCCCTCTTTCTCTATATTTCTCTATCTCTCCATTTCTATCTCCCTCTCTCTAATCTTACATCCCTATCTCTCTATATTTATCTCTCTCTAGGTCTCTGCCTCTACATATATACCTTTATATTTCTCTATATCTCCCTCTTTACTCTTTGTATCCATACCTCACTAGATCTCTCTATTTCTTTATCTATTTCTCTACTTCTTCCTCTCTCACTATTTCCCTCTCTTCATCTCTCTCCATTTCTATCTCTATCATCTTATCTATAGCTCACTCTATCTCTATCTCCTCACCTCTCTTTGCAACTCTTAGGTTATATCTTTATCTCTTTATCACTTTGTGTCACCCCCTATATGTCTCTATATTTACCTCTCCCTCTTCCTCTATATTTCTCTCTCTTTTCCTCAATTTCTCCCCCTCTATTCCCGCCTCCCATATAGGTATATTTATTTTTTTCTCTACGTATCCCTATGTATTTGTCTCCAACTTCCTATATCCATCTATATTTATTTGCCTCTTTGTGTGTGTATACACACATAGACATACATACATACATACATACATACATACATTCATGCATGCATGCATGCATGCATGAATACATACATACATTCATACATATATACATATATATGTATATGCATACATTAATACATACATACATACATACATACATACATACACACATGTTTTCCTATATATCTCTTAGCCATTGTTTCTATCTCCTTTTCTCTACAGGGCTCTTTATCTCTATCCATATACACATCATATCTCAATTTTTATCGTTTTATCTCTCCCACACTCTGCATCTCCATCTCCATTTTCATCTATCTCTCTCTCTTTCTTCATGTGTGTCAATATATTTATCTTCCTCTATATCTCTCTCCACATAACTTCTTACCTATATGAATAATATGAGAATGTCATAACAAGACTCACATTACGGCTTAGTCATAATGTGAGCATGTTATAGCATGAGTGAGTTATAACACACTTACATTATACCTTAGATTGATCAAAAAGTGGTTGTGTCTATTTTTTGGTCCCCCATCTATGTGCGTAGGCCTAAGTGTTGAGTTTGACTAGATCAAGTGGGTGATTGAGATTAATAATTGATTTAGATTTAGATAGAGGGTAGTTAGGAATGGATGGCTAATATTTATTTGATTGAATTGATGGCTAAAACTTAAGCAAATTAATTTAGGATTCAATGATATAGATTTTTTTTTTTTTATTGATTGGTAATTAGAATTGGATGGTTAGGATTGGTTTTAAAATTTAGATGGATAAGATTAAATGCTAATTTTATGTTAAAAAATTATAAATTCTAAATAAAAGGATAAATGTCTTTTTTTTTTAAACGAGGCAGAGGATAATGGTAATTCATTTAGTTAATTAAATAAAATGATTTTTAAATTTATTAATTTTAGTGTAGTATTCATAAATAAATAAAGTTATTTAATTAAATAGCAAGATAATTAAAACCTAATTACATAAATAATTTAATTTAATTTAATTATTACTATTGAAGGTGATATATAATTGATAACATAAATTAGTTAAAACTTAAGAATACATTTTAAATTCCCACAATATGAAATATTAAAAACCTCAAATATTTTTTTAAAACCAATTATAAATAAGAAAATTTATTTATCTAGCTTCATGATATGACAAAAAGGAATAGCAACAAAATAATTAAAGGAAAATGTTTAAAACTAAAAATTTGCATATGAAAATTTAATAGAGTTAAAATAATATTTTAAACTACTTACATTATAATGTTCAATCTATGGGGGAGGAAAATATAGCAAGGATGAAAATTTATGTAGAATAATATTAATATATTTCTATTGTTATGTATTAAAAATTAAATAATACTTCGATATCTAAAGGAGGAATTGTAGAGAAAGGGTAAGGAGGGAAAAAATTGTGAAAAATTTGTATGAGAAGATGAGGATTTTAGAGGGGAAGAGGAACACCTTTCAGAGAAAATTGATCACAAGGGATTTCAAACTATTGATGTCTCAGAAGAAGTATTAATTAACAGGAGATTAATGGAGCATCTGGTGGTTATATGTAGGATTATTGGTCCCAAAAATAAATAGAGAACTTATTAGAAAATGGGAAAAGGAATAAGAGAAATTCTGAAGGAGATTCTACTTTGTGCAATGAATAAGCATTGGAAACAGACTATTGAAGTTGAAGAAGATTTTTTTTGTGTTCGTTATAGGAGAATAGATCATTGAGAATCTCAGTGCAAGGTGACTTATAAAAGGAACGATCAAAGATGGACTCCCAAAAAAGATGGAAAAATGAACAGGACATGTGAAAAAATGGCTATAGAAAAGGTGGTTTAGAACAAAGTAAAGGTTAAAGACATTCCCTTAAGAGAAGGAGAGCGCTCAAGCTCCCTAAAGGAGATAGGCATTCCAGAAGAAGAAAGAAGATCATGTTAGAATAGGAGAAATGATATTAATTTGGTAATGATGCACCAAAATGGAGAGAAGGTTGTGTTACCAATTAATGAATCAACAAAGGATCCCCAAAGGAAGTATTGCCAGTTTGTAATAAAGGAGATAATTTTATTGATCTTCCATAGAAATCATGTTTGAAGCAGATAGAAGAGGATTGGGATTTGAGAAATGATCAGGAGGAGTGAGATGGTCTTGGGATTTTAGAACTAAGATGTCTGAGTCAATTTGTGGCTTCTTCTTTTGACGAATTAGGTAGGGGGAGAGGTAGAAAATCCAATAAGTAGAAGAGAGAGGAGGAGGCTTTGTGAAAAGGTTTCTTTAGTATCATAAAATTCATGTGTACAACCAAGGGAGAAAATAACTCCCTTGGACAACAATTAAAATCATCACATGGAATGTTAGGGGAGTAAAATTAATTCTTCTATTGGAGAGGAGTTTGTTAGATATTGTAAATTGTGGGAGGGATTCTTTGTAGATGTTATAGGTATAATAAGAGGATTGGAACTATTGTAAAATGATTATTAGATGGACATATGTCTTATTGAATTTTATTCTTAATGGATGCTATGTAAGGTGACTTGGGTAAGTGCACAAAGATGGTGGTTAAAAAAGGGGTATAAGTGGACACTTTTTTTTCTGAAATAGGGTGAACCTGAACTTGGAGGCAAAATTTGAAATTCATCCACTCAAGATATGAAGATAATCAAAGAAAAAATATTAGAGTAATCTAAATATGGTTTCCAAACTACTAAAATTTTTCAAAATTGGATAAGATTAAGGGGGTCAAATCCTTCGCACACGAAAAACTAACCCTGATTTTTTCTGAAAAACATAACATAGTGTTTGACGTGCGCATCAAAAAAGTCATAGTTAGATTTAGTAGTTTAACAAATCCTTTGGTAGAAAGATAGTTAAGAGTGAGCACTAGAAGATGTGTATTTTTTGTAATTTTTTGTTGAGTATTTTTTTTTAAATGATTTTTCCAATCGAAAACATCTTGAAAATTAGGTACCTGTTTGTGGGCGAAGCATAAGTTGCACTAAACAAATCAAAAATACTTTTTTTTTTTAATTGTAAAGAATCAAGTGCACTACAATAATATATAATTTTTTTAAAATTTGGATAAGTATATCAAAATTTATTCAAAAAATGGTGCACCTATGTCTGTGAGAACTATGGAGACACTGGTAAAAGAAATTCAATAATAATATGTTATTGTTGTTCAAATTGAAAAAAAATTATATGATTAGAAATCTCAGAAGATGGGTGAAAATATGGTGACAATTTTAGAAATACCCACTTGATGAAGTGTAAACTTGATGATGACAAAGTCGATAAAGCAAGTTGATAAAATAAAATACGTCAAAAATGAGAGAAATGGAGGGAAATCAAACTTCCAAACCGTAGCTTTGTCATCCAGGCCTATTTCCAAGCCTAAAAAGTCAAAAGCGCGTACGGGGTACTTCTAGTTTAAAAAGTGCATATGGGGCACTTATGGTGTAAGAAGCACGTACGTGCTCTTTTTATTATAAACAACGCGTACGCGCTCTTTTTACTATAAACAACGCGTGCACGCTATTCTATAATATGATATTGTATATATAATATGTGTATATACATATAATATATGTAATAAATAATATGTGTATAATATGATATTGTATATATAATATGTGCATATACATATAATATATAATATTTTTATATATGTATATAATAATATATAATATATTAAGTATATATATATACACATGTAAGTGTATTGTCTCCCCCTCTCAAACGCATACAAGGTGCCTCTCTCTCTCTCTCTCTCTCTCTCTCTCTCTCTCTCTCTCCCTCTCCCTCCCTCTCTCCCCTTCTCCCTTCCTCCATACCCCACCCCTCCCTCTATCCCCTTATCCCTTCCTCCATACCCCATCCCTCTCTCTCTCTCTCTCGCTATCTCTCCTTCTCCCTTCCTACATACCTCATCCCTCTTTCTCTTCTTCTCTCCCTCCTCCTCTCCATACCCCACTGCAACTGTGTCTGCACTTCTATAGAAGTAAGTGAATTTATTTCTTGTCTGCAACTTCCTCTTTGATTTTTATCATGTATGCTCTCCTAAGAAAATTGACTGATGGATTTGTGTGTGTATATTGAATAGGAGGAATAGGGTTTTAAATTGAACCACAAGTGTATTACCGTGACAATCAAGGAAACCTGCAACAATATTCTTCTCAAATGCATTTTTAATGAGCAGAGCAGATGTGGAAAATAGTGTCAACAAAGCAACATGATGAATTAGAGTACCCGCAATGTTTTTCAAAAGGAAACAACTAGTATGAAGAGAAAGAGGGAGAGTAACACAGATGATGTCCCGAAGAATGATAGTAGTGGGTATGCGAGAGTTCCCATGTTGTTACACAATGCCTGTCACCTAAAGAAATTAAAGTTTGTTGTATGCATGGAAATGGTAGTATATGATGATCATCACTTGTCAAACGGCTTGGAATGGTACATACCCATGAAAGAAATCAAGTGTGTAATTCCTATAGTCACAATCGAGATCAGTCCTATAACCTTGCAAATTTAATAGCATCATATGTTTTAGAACTTAGGTAGTACTCTTAGGGTTAGGTCAAGCTCTTGCACTTGCTTTTTAGCGAAGCCTCATTGTTTGTTCGCTTGGAGTCTCATTGTATGATGTTCTATTCATAACTTTAAATTTAATATATCATTTTATTAGCCCACCATATGACCCCTTAGGTGTAATTAGAGGTCGTATTGTTTCCTAAGAGGTCATATGGTGTCCTGTGACCCCTTAGGACATCATATGACCCCTTAAGACACCATACGACCCATAACAACACCATATGGTGTCCTAAGGGGTCATAGGATGCCATATGACCCCTCGGGACACCAATGACCCATAACAACACCATATGGTGTTCTAAAGGGTCATATGGTGTTCTATGACCCCTTAGGACACTATTTGGTGTCGTTATAGGTCCTATGGTGTGCTAAGGGATAATATAGTGTCATATAACCCCTTAGGACACCCTATGACCCCTTAGATGTTTTTAGGGGTCATATTGTGTTCTAAGGGTCATATTGTGTCTTGGATTCGATATCTCTTTCTCTCCCTCCCCCCTCCTTCTTCTCTCTCTCTCTCTCTCTCTCTCTCTCTCTCTCTCTCTCTCTCTCTCTCTCTCTCTCTCTCTCACCCCATCCCTCTCCCTCTCTCGCTCTCTCCCCTTCTCCCTTCCTCCATACCCCATCCCTCTTTCTCTTCTTCTGTAATTCATATAGTCACAATCGAGATCAATCCTATAACCTTGTAAATTTAATAGTATCACATGTTTTATAACTTAGGTAGTACTCTTAGGGTTAGGTCAAGCTCTTACACTTGCTTTTTAGCAAAGCCTTGTTGTTTGTTCTCTTGGAGTCTCTCTTATGCTGACAATGGTCTAACTTAGCTATATCAAAACTAAACTACTGAATTTGTATTGTATAATGTTCTATTGTATGATTTTCTATTCATAACTTTAAATTTAATATATCATTTTATTAGCCCACCATATGACCCCTTAGGTGTCATTAGAGGTCGTATTGTTTCCTAAGAGGTCATATGGTGTCCTGTGACCACTTAGGACACCATATGACCCCTTAAGACACCATACAACCCATAACAACACCATATGGTGTCCTAAGGGGTCATAGGATTCCATATGACCCCTCAAGACACCAATGACCCATAACAACACCATATGGTTTTCTAAAGGGTCATATGGTGTTCTATGACCCCTTAGGACACTATTTGGTGTCGTTATAGGTCCTATGGTATGCTAAGGGATAATATAGTGTCATATGACCCCTTAGGACACCCTATGACCCCTTATATGTTGTTAGGGGTCATATTGTGTTGGGGGGAGGGGCCAAATGAGCTTCCACCTTCACCTGGTTGGCTCTATTAAGTAGAGAAAAATAAAACTATTCTCGAAACCAAGTGAAGCTCAACAAGATAACACACTTTTCAATATTTCATTATGTTGCACAGTTAATCTTATTGAATAATGTATATTGAATCTTAATTGCAGGGTCCAACAGAGCCAACACGAACAACACCACAAGTTGTTGGGTATAATGAACTCCCATACTGTCTTGTATGTACACGAACAATATGAGTTGCTTCTAGTGTTGATATCCAAGGCGGGACTACAAAAGTTATGAATATGCCTCATCCTTGTAAGTTTTTTTATTACTTGTCTTTTTCTTTAGCATTTTGTTACTTCATGAATGAGATATTTTCAGATGTCTATTCCATGAATACCTCTCTATTGTATGCTTCATGATCTCGCTTCTAATTCAACTCTTTCTATGTCCTAAAATTGTATGAGCCTAATCGCTTCTACTCTTGTTGATAGTTTGGTGGCTCTGAACAATGGCTCCTTTGAAGAAGCGTGATCCTTGTAATTTTGGCCTTCCATAATGTGAAAAAGAGGTTATGTTATGAATAATGGTCCAGATGATTTAGTTATTTCTTATTATGTTGAGTATGAGTAAATTTGGGCTTCCTTGGCTATGGTCACTATTTTGTACTAACTATTATCATTTATTGTGATTTGAGAATGGATTTCAAGTCATCATGAGGGTGGAAACAATATTCAAGTGTAAGGGGGTATGCAAACTTGACCAAGGGATGAAAGTATCGGGAAAGTACAAGTGATTCATGTGTAGATCAATGTATCATTCACCTATTAATTCCTAGCAACATTCTCAAATAAACAAGCAAAGAGGTATGTTGAGTGTATATATACATTTTATGTTGCCATGATATAAGTAAGATATCAAACATGTAACTTAGATTGATTTGCAATTTCATTCATAAATAGTAGATCTTCCTTGCAATTTCATTCTTGGTATCTCTATCAATCATGTTGCTAAATGAATATCCTAAACCTCTCTCATTGATGCATGAACATATAGAACATTGTTGTTTCTACACAAAGGATTGTAGGAATTGCTTTCAAAAACTATCAAAAAATTGTTAAACCTTAATAGTCCAAGAATCCCTAAATTCATTGGTGAGAGGCCTTCTCAAGTGAAAAATTCTAGTGAAGGTTGTGTAACATTATTTTGAGAATGTATGGCAGTGCATTAAGGTTGTATAATAGTGTTGGGAGAATTGATAGATTATTGACAACAATGACTGTGACAGCCAAGTCACTTAGGACATTCAGAAAGATATGATTTGTTTCCACTTATTAAGGCCTCCAAACCCCTTTAAAAGTTGCCAAGGATCACTACAACCCTATCTCAGATGTCCACCACATAATAAGATTATTCATTTCATCATACTCCCAAAAACTTAGTCTTCGTTTGTTCACTAGGACAACCACACACTATCTAGGGACAATCATAAAGTTCTCGATGATTTTCCCTACCCAAGGGCCACAATATCTTGTAAAGGGTCTGCACTAACCCTCTACACCCCTCACTACCTTCCTCCAAACACCAAGGGGGTCTATCTTGCACTTACAACTTGAAATCTGCCCTCGATGCTGCACTAGGTTTGATACATGACCAATATCATACCAATAGTCACCATTTGCACGTGCCAATGAATCTTGGAGACCTACAAAGCATGAAACCTCTAATAAGGTTACAAAGATATTGAACATGCTTGGGGTAGAATTTTTGGGTATTAGTGTATTACAAAGTTTAGAAAGGGTTTTCTTTCATTTCTTGAAACCCTAGACCCGTGACAGTCATAAAATATGACATACCAATAAAGGAACAATGAGGGTCCCTAAGTGCATGTAAAAGGGGGACAAATTTGTTGTTAAGGACAGATAAGCTCATGGTTTTTAGTGTTAAAATTCTACCATTGAAAACTGATTTCAAAGCTAGGTACAATAAATCATACTTATCTTCATACTTGTGAAGGATGAAGATGTGAATCTAAATAATGTGGAACAAATGAAATGCAAGATCCAAATTCACATTCACACTCGTCCAATAAAGCCTAAGACCTATGCATAAAATCAAATGATAAAAATTAATACCATAGCAAAGACCGTAGATTTCTCAATTGTTTCTTGATGTTTTCTTGAATGCTTGAAATGTGGGTTTCTCTTCAAACTAGCATAACCGTGATAGCATGATGCAGAGGTAGGGGGTAAGTCACAATGGCAAACTCAACATACACAACAACTCAATAGGGCATACTTACTAGTCTCCATCCTAAACCGCTACAAGTTTGAGCCCTCGCACATAGGTTTGGAAATCCCTTGGACCTTGGATATCACCTTGGACATGTTGATTACATTGTTTTGAGAACATGAGAAAATTCCACAAAATCAACTTTGTAATCCCAAAGTTCTCACTTGCTCTTACTTGACACAAATCAATCCCTAGCAAACTATACTGCCCATTTGATGGACAAAAGACACCACAAAATATTTCCTAAAGCCCTAAAATCCTTAGGATTTGTTAGGAGAAAATTTCACAAGGTTGACACACCCTTTATACTGGTCTCTAAATAATACAAGACTTTTATGTGAATTCCATTTGCAACATACACATGATTGACAACAATGACTGTGACAGCCAAGTCACTTAGGACAATCGGAAAGATATGATTTGTTTCCACTTATTAGGGCCTCCAAACCACTTTAAAGTTGCCAAGGATCACTACAAACCTATCTCAGATGTCCACCACATAATAAGATTATTCATTTTATCATACTCCTGAAATCTTAGTCTTCATTTGTTCACTAGGACAACCACACACTATCTAGGGACAGTCATAAAGTCCTTGATGATTTGCCCTACCCAAGGGCCACAATAGATTGTAAAGAGTCTGAACTAACCCTCTTCACCCCTCACTACCTTCCTCCAAACACCAAGGGGTTCTATCTTGCACTTACAACTTCAAATTTGCCCTCGATGCTGCACTAGGTCTGATACATGACCAATATCATACCAACAGTCACCATTTGCACATGCCAATTAATCTTGGAGACCTAAAAAGTATGAAAAAATGAAAGATAATACCAATATACATGTTCCCACCCATTGGGGTGACTTTTCACTAGTAGGGATATGATTTATACATTTATTTTTATGACTGGATACCCTAACAAGGGTTTATGACAGTTTTTAGAAAAACTATGATAACTTTCTCAAATCAAAATGGAATTCAATCAAATGAAAGATAAAAGTTCATGGATTAATTTTTATCTTATTCCCCATAGGTTTAGGATACCAACAAAAATAATTTCACAACAAAAAAATGATGGAAAATAGACTGTAACGTTTTGAAAAACAGTGAAAATTGCAGAAAATCTCCAAATTTTATTGACTTTTCCTTCGATACCTCCAACAACCGATCCTATGGTTGATGAAAAAAGTCTATTTATGTGTCTCATCAACCCTCCAACATCCATAACTGATATTTGAGTATTAACTAACATTGAAACAAAACTAACACACTTTTTACAATTTTGCAACAAAAGCTGCATTGACAAATTTACGACGATCTCTTGCTGACCACACCACAATTAGGACAATGATCTCAAACACACTTTTTACCGTTCTCTTGGTTATTTTGCCTAGTTGAGTAGGTCTTGCTTATGTATGAATCTTTTTCTAATATACAAATCTTAAAACAAAAAGAAATTTTATTTTTAATATACAAAACGTATTGCCATGTATACTAATTCATGTTAGTTCAACAATTCTATTTTGACAAGTACTTCTTTATTTTAAAAAATACTTACAACCAAAGGGTTGTAGCTCAATTGGTTGAGCACAATTGGTGAGGGTGATGGTATGTTTCATGATTATACCATCCACAAAAGACTCAAAATTAAATGAAAATCTTTTATGAATATAGAAAGCTTACTATTATATATACTAATTCAATAATCCAACAATTTTATTTTGAGAAGTAATTCATTCCTTTAAATATTATTAACAACCAAAGGGTTGTAGTTCAATCAATCGAGCATAATTGGTGTAGGTGATGGCGTGTTTCTTAATTATACCATCCATAAAAGGCTTATACTATATATATATATATATATATATATATATATATATATATATATATATATATATATATATATAAATTCAATAATTCAACAATTCTATTTTGAAAAGTACTCCCTTAATTTAAAAATTATTAACAATCAAATGGTTGTACTTAAATTAGTTGAGCATAATTGGTGAGGGTGATGACATGTTTCTTGATTATACCATCCATAAAATGCTCAAAATTAAATGAAAATCTTTAATGAATACATAAAACTATATACATATACATATACATATACATAAAGGTTTACTTGGTTTAAATGAAGGAAAGGTTGACAAATTTACGATGATCTCTTGGTGACCACACCACAATTAGGACAATGATCTCAAACACACTTTTTACCGTTCTCTTGGTGATTGTGCCCAATTGAGTATGTCTTGCTTATGTATGAAAATGACATTTTGCAGCTTTCCACCGACGATGTATTTGAGATGTCTTTCATTTAGATATGGCATGAGCTTAGTCCTAGAGTGAGACTAGGGAGTGGATCCCACTCCTGTCCCTCGTCCATCAGCGTACCTAGTATGCTTGGCATTCATGTTTGGGGATTTTTGTAATCAAGTGATAACATAACAATAGACTTGGGAATTAAAACAAATAACAAGAAAATTGGTTCCTTGAGCACGCCTTGAGGGCTATCACAACACCAAGGGTGTTTTGGGAAGGCATGCTCGTACATGGAGCATTGGGACTTGTGCAAAGAGGCATGCCCACTCACACAAGGATTATGTGATCATTGTTCTTGTTCACATGAGAGAATTCTTGGTTCCATATGGTCTGTCCCCATGTAGCACATATGATGAAAGGCATGCCTGCACATGGAGCATTGGGACTTGTGCAAAGAGACATACCTGCTCATGTAGCATAGGGATTGTGTGATTGTCATTCTTGTCCATATGAGAGAATACTTGGTTCCATATGGTGTGTCCCCATGAGCACATACAATGAAAGGAAAGCCCACACATGGAGCATTGGGACTTGTGCGAAGAGACATACGATGACACTTCCTCCACTGCACTCTAGAATCTAATGCCTTGTGTAGTTTTAAAGTAGTGACCCTATGTGGATTCATGACTTGGTATCATCCTTCTCTATTGATGTTGCATTGTATTGTTCCATTACTTGTGTCATGTATGCATTGTGTATGGCATGTGTGAGCCTATCATCCCCCTTGTATACTTTGATTGACTATTTGGAACTATCTCCACAAGCACGATGGGGTGGACCTAAGGGTTCCACGTGGTTGGGTGGACTTAAACAAAAGAAATGTTGGAAATATTTTATATCAAGTGTTTTGTGGGTGGTCATAATGTATTTATGTTTTCTTTTAAGATGCTAGTAACATTATTTTGAGTACTATGTTTACCTATTGTACTTTGCTTTTGGACTCGATCAACCCAATAACCTTGTACATATGATTTATTTTATTAAAGAGGATATTCATGTAGTCCAGAATGCATGATTACCATCTTTGAATATATGTTGAATATATAATAACGAGTGACTACTTAGTATGAGATATATATATACACTATCTTTACTTATTGTACTTTTCTATTGGACTCGATCAACCCAATAACCTTGTACATGTGATTTATTTTATTAAAGAGGATATTCATGTAGTCTAGAATGCATGATTATCGTCTTTGAATATATGTTGAATCTATAATAATGAGTGACTACTTAGTATGAGATACATACATGTCATTCAATAGGTATATGTCATGTATTGACATAGGATGACACTTTATATGAGATTATCAATTTGGGAAATACATATAATAAATATGTGCATATATAGTAGATAAATTCATTTCATATATATATATATATATATATATAGTAGATGAGTTTTGGTAGCTCCCAAGAACAACTAATTTAGATAAGGTAGATAGAGTCATTTCATCTCCCTGATTGGCTTTAAAGGCTCTTATATTTGGGTTAGCTAATTCCCTATCAACACCATTTTTAATAGGTTTACTAGTACTCAGTGGTTCATACAGTCCTCTTAAGAGTTGGACCATGTCAACCATGGTGTGCTTGATCATATTAGCTTGAAACCAGTGCACCTCATATTAGCCTCAAACCTATGCGCCCTATTGGTAGCTAGTGGGGATAGAATATCATTCATTGTACATATCAATGACTGGATAATAATATTTTTTTTTGAAAAAAATATTATTATCATCGGAATTATGATGGATACCAAGCTTTCCACCAACGATGAAATCGTTGGACATACAACGTTCTCGTCGGTGCAAAGGTTCTAGAGTCATCGCACTTCCGACTCAAACTACACAAAATTCTAACGAGGATGTTGTACGTGCGATGACACTTCGTAGTCAGATGGTCGTCGATGCATATTAATGGACAGACGACACAACTATTAGACAAACAACATCACCGTCGGTGAAAAGTTCCAAACTTTCGTCGACTTTCCGACGAATTCTACACAAGCATCCGACGGGGATGCTGCATGTCCGACAACTTTTTTGACCGGAAGAGCGATGATGCCCACCGTTGGCAGAGTCCATGGGATTGTCATATTTCCGACGGGAAGAGGCATCATCGACAAGTCTGACGACGAGTTTTCGACGGCTACTTTTGTCGGCAATCCGATGAAAATTAGTCGCAATTTCGACAATCGGTTGTCAGAATTTAGTCCCGAATGTACTAGTGGATGTGTTTTTATGGATGATGATTTATGCATTGATGTGATGGTTCTATGATGATGATGAAATACTTAGATAAATGTTTTTTGATTTGATATTGATTGATATGATTCATGATGCAATGATGTGATTTGTGAGATGTATCTTGAAAATGAGATGTATGATAATGATATGTTGTGAGATGTACCTTGAAAATGAGATGTATGATATTGATATGTTGTGAGATGTATCTTGAAAATGAGATGTATGATAATGATATGTTGTGAGATGTATCTTGAAAATGAGATGTATGATAATGATATGCTACTAATTGTAAAATGATATGCAACTAATTGTAAAATGATATGCACCTAATTGATCATCCTCATTTTGTTGTTTGTCATTCCTGTATAGTCACATGTTTTTGCTTTCTTTGTGTTTATCATCATTGAGCTGTTGATATGTTAAAAATTTATACAAGCATAATGGTATAATTGAACCATAATGACCTGAGAAAAAATTACATGAATTTTGATATTGCAAGATGACACAAGCGTCGAGGTATAATTGAACCAAGACGACCTGAGTGTTGCTTGCGTATAAACAGACAAGATTAAACCATTTGTATGCGCAAAGTGGAACAATGTCTTCAGTGATATGTTGTGAATCACGTCTCAAGACAAGTATTTGCACTGGACAAGTGATCGCCTCACAGACAAAACTAAAAAATATCATAAATCTCCATCTACTTTCTCTAGCTCGATGCATCGTTGAGAAAAATTAGGGGATCCAATAATTCAAAAAAAGTTCAAGTGCAAAAATAGTCAAAAATTCATGCAAGATGTAAACAAATTATACTTCAGAAAATCACCCATCATGTGTTTTGAAGTTGTTAATTAGATCAATGTTTTGTTTTCTTGGCTGCTGGAGTTTTTGCTTGACAGGATTTGCTTGACATGTTGTGATTTTTGTTTGCTTGTTTGTTGAAATGCTTGAAGTCAGAGGAATGCTACCCCTAGTTATAGATACCAATCGATGTGGATATGTATAGTGATTACCAAGCCATGGTGGGATATGATGAACTGATATTCAGATAAGCAAGGACAGTGACTATGCTAAGTATGTCCAGGATAATGCTATTTTGTAAAGTGTTGGGTGATGGCCAGTGGTTTTTGACTTTGGATATAAAAGATATGAGCAAAGATAGATAGAGGAGTTGTTCCCTCACAAGTAGCGCCTGTTGCCAGGCTTTCACCATTTGTTTTTATTGCACTTTTTTGTTGTTTTGATTTTGATTTTTATTTTTGATTTTTTTGTATTTTTCACTTTTTCCGTGCATTAGACCACTCAAGTATAGTATTTCTTCAGATGGATGTTGTTGGTTGGCTCATTGAGCACATATCCTTCTGAAGTTGTTAACTGATAGGCGCCTGATCCATAGGCTGAGATGATGACATAGGGACCCAACCAGTTAGGTTCAAACTTCCCCTTCTTTTCTCGATCTTGTTGATTTCTGGGATTTTCTTTGAGTACGAGATCACCAATTTTAAAATTCCTAGGGATGACTTTATGGTTGTAGCTTCTGCATATGTGTTGCTGGTATGCTTTGAGGTGATTATAGGCATGTTGGCATTTTTTCATCCAGAAGCTCTAGTTCATGCAATATGTTTACTCGATACTCCTCATCTGGAATGAGGCCTTTTAAAGATACTCTGAGTGATGGAATTTCTACCTCGAGAGGTAAAATTGCTTTTGATCCATACACCAATGAATATGGCATAGCTCCTATAGGTTTCCAGATGCTAGTCCTGTAAGCCCAAAGTGTTAGATTGAGTTGCACATGCCAATCCTTTCCTGCATCTCATTTACTGTTTATTTAGGATTTTCAATATTGTTTTATTTGATGCCTTTTCTTGACCATTCTCCTGTGGGTAGTAAGGTGTAGAGAAACGATGTTGGATTTTGAATCGTTCACATAGTTCTTGTACATCCTAGTTTTTGAGGGGACGTCTGTTATCTTAGATGATGGAACTGGGAATGCCATATCGACAGATCAGAAAATTGAGAATGAAAGAGGCAATTTGTTTTCCAGTTACTGTGGTCATTGGGACTGCTTCAGTCCATTTTGTAAAATACTCTATGGCAGTGATAATGAACTTGTATCCATTTGAAGATGAAGGGTGTATTTTACCTACTAAGTCAAGTCCCCATTGACAGAAAGGCCAAGATGTTGTAAATGGCTGCAATTCCTGTGCTGGTGCATGTATAAGATTGCCATGGATTTGGTATTTAGGACATTTCTTTGCAAATTGATAAGAGTCTTTCTCCATTGTCGGCCAATAATATCCCATTATTAGAAGTTTTTTAGCAATAGTAGGACCACTTGAATGTGTACCATAGATACCTTCGTGAAGCTTGTGTAAAGCAAAGTTAGATTCATTACGATCAAGGCAATGAAGAAGAGTACCATCTAGACCTCGACAATAAAGGGTATCAGCAGTTAGGGTATAACGGACGACTTGCCGGATAAAATTGCGCTTTTGGTTCCGAGATAGGTCAATGGGTAGGGTATTGGTTTTAAGATACTCATAGATTGTTATAGATAAAGGAGAGTTTGAACCGGTTAAGGCATAGATAACATGAGATGCAGAATTGTCATAGGCTGGGGAAAACAGTTGCTCCACCAAAAAATCATAATGACTCTGTTGTTGTGGAATTTGTAGCAGTGAAGCGATAGTAGCCATTGTGTTGACTACTCTGTTGTCCAGCCTTGGTATTTGCTTGAAGGTGATATGTACAAAATACTGTTTGAAGTCATCCACCATTCTTTTGTATGGTAGCAGTTTGTCATATTTTGTCTAATAGTCATTGTTGATCTGATTTATGACTAGTTGGGAATCTCCATAGACTTTGAGTTCCGTGATTCTCCATTCCATGGCCATTTTGATTCCTATGACCAGTGCCTCATACTCAACAATGTTATTTGTGCATGGAAACATAAGTCTATATGATCTCGGTATGGTGTGTCCTTCAAGAGTGACGAACAAGATGTCGGAACTTGAGACATGTTGAGTGAAGGAACCATCAAAGTACAGGGTCCATTGCTTGGTGGTCACAGTAAGGACATCCCTATCTGGAAATTCAACCTCCATTGGTTGCTTATCTGGTAGTGGTGCTTTAGCTAATTGATCTGGTCCCTTGATAGCTTGACGCTCTGTGTAGTGGAAATCAAATTCGCTAAGAATCATGACCCTTTTAGCTAATCTGCCTGTGAGAGCTTCTTTGCTGAGTAAATATTTGAGAGGATCTATTTTTTCTACTAGCTTGATTGTGTGAGCTAGCATGTAATGTCAGAACTTTTGAGAGGCGAATACCACAACTAAACATGCCTTCTCAATGAATGTGTAATATAGCTCATATCCATTTAAAGTTCTGCTGATGTAATAGATAGCTCGTTCCTTTCCTTCTTGATCTTCTTGTGCTAATAGTGCCCCCAATGATATGTCTATTGTTGATATGTAGAGAACAAGCGGCTTGCCTGCTATTGGTGGTACCAGAACTGGTGGGTTCATTACATATTGCTTGATTTGATAGAACGATTCTGCACATTTGGCTTCCCATCTAAATGGTACATTCTTGTGTATCAAATGATTGAATGGTATACTTTTATCTGCTAGTTGGGCGATGAATCACCTGATAGACTGGAGTCGTCCTTGTAGAGATCTGAGTTGGCTAATGTTCTTGGGAGGTGGCATCTCCATGATGGCCTGTACCTTTGCTGGATCTACTTCAATGCCTTTTGCTGACACAATGTAGCCTAATAATTTTCCTGATTTCACCCCGAAGACACACTTCTTAGGGTTAAGCCTAACTTGGAATTTTTCCAATCTTTCAAATATTTTCTCTAATATGCCCAGATGTTCTGCCTGGGTAAATGACTTAGATAGTAAATCATCCACATAGTCCTCCATGAAGGTATGCATCATATCATGAAATATTGTCGTCATTTCTCTTTGATAAGTTGCACCAGCATTCTTTAAGCCAAAAGGCATGACATTCCCACAATACGTTCCCCAAGGATAGGTGAACGTTGTTTTATCTTGATCCTCTGGAGCTATCTTGATTTGATTATAGCCAAAAAAACTGTCCATTAATGATAGCATTGCATGGCTTGCTGTGAGGTCTACAATTATGTTGATGCTAGGAAAAGGAAAGTCATACTTTGGACAGGCTTTGTTAACATCCCTAAAATATGTGCATATCTTGATACTTCCATCTGGTTTTCAAACTAGCACAATGTTTGAAATCCATTCAACATAGTCTATAGGTCAAATAAATCCGGCGTCTAATAGTTTCTTTAGTTCAGCTTTGACCATTAGTGCTACATGCGGATTCATCTTTCTCAATTTTTGCTTGACTGGCTTAGCTCCTAGAGCAATAGATAAGCGATGCATGATTAAGTGGGGATCAATCTTGGGCATATCTGCATAGGACCAAGCAAATTTTATTTTCTTTTCTTTGAAGAATTTGATAAACTCTTGTTTTTCTTCATTTGTCAGAGATTTTGCTAGGTGTATGTTTTTGGCTACTTCTTTTGTACCAATATTGATTGATTGAATGGGCTCAATCAATATGGGTGATCACTCCTGATAGTGTTCAGGAACAGTGTCAAGTCTCCCATCTTTAGGTGCCTTAAAAAGGTTTTTACCTTTAGATGCATCCTTTATTTTTACTTTTTTGTGATCTAGTGTTGCCATTGACTGGTTTTCAGCATTAGATCCTTTATTTCTTTCATTTTTGCGACTAAGAGACTTGGCACTCCCCTGATTGTAGATGTCGTTACTTTGTTTACTGGTAGAGTCTATTTCCGAGTTGACCATACATAGGTAATGGATAATGGAGTCATCATCTAAGAAAATAGGTATGTCATGGTTTTCAGGTTCCTCCCAGTCTATGAGATCAGAAAATACGAGCGGTAAAGAGTCATTGGGTGGGTCGATTTCGGCTGCAGTAAGTGTCATGATAGAGGTATCATTAAGTTGGATGGGATATTGGATAAGTTAATGACATTGTCGAGGTCTTCGATGGTATCATCTTCTGTGTAGACTTTCTCGTAATGTCGCTGCTCATTTTCTTTGGCTTCGTAGATATGTTGTGAACCAAATTCAAGTAGTCTAGACTCTATGCCTTGTCCTTCTCGAGAAAGGGGTGTATGAATAGTACTTTCAATAATATCTTCAATAACATTTGAACAGCTGCCCCATTCATAGGCATTAGAATTAGTCTCAGAAGTATTGTCCTAGAGTCTTTCAGTGTTGTTGATAGGTATGTTGTAAGGTGAAAAGAGATCCTTGATAATTGATACCAGTCTGATAGTTTTCTCTGATTCCGTATCAAATCCTGCTTGTACTCTTTGCATCTGTTCATATATTGTTTCTCCTTGGGGAGTAATGATTTCTTTAGGGGGTGATTTGGCCTTGTTTGGAATAGGTTCTTGGATGTGGTGTACTTACTTATAAGATGCTTCTTCTCTTTGAATGGCCAACTCTTCTTGTTGTTTCTCTTTTTCTTGGTGTTCTCGTTCCTTCCTTATTGTTTATGCCGATTCATGTAGTGCCTCCTGCCATGAGTCCTCCTTGTATTTCTTCTTTGCTTTCCACTGAGGTTTTTGATATTTATTTGGTTTCTGCTTTGGGGTAGAGTGTGTCCATAGCCCAATCCTGTTTTGTCTCTAGAAAATTGTGAAGGAGGATCCAATGGCTTTGTGATGCCTTCTTGACACTTTCCTATAGGTCCTTTTCCATTGAACCCCGTCCATTGCATGATCACATATCCTTTTCCATACTGCTATGTTGGGATAACTACTTCCATAGTAGCAGCTCTAACTTCTTCCTCATCCTTGTATAGCCAACTAAGGATGTCCTTCTCTTTTGATTCATGTGCTAGTGTGCCTAATTGGATAAATTTTCCATCAAACTTGGTGATGGGTTGTGTTGCTTGATGTGTTGATGCTGGTAATTTAGTTAGACACATGGTTTCGAAAGAGTATTCTCCCATACCTTTCTCTTTGATTTTCATCTTTTGTTTAAAATCCATGGATAAAGATTTGAGCTTTTCTTGATGATGATCTGATGTTGAGGAAGTTTGAGCTTCCCTATTGTGTGGAAACAAGTTGTCTTGGGCTGCCCCCATAACATTGCAATATTGAAAGGGGTTATTATCTGCTGATATAGAAATCTCTTGTCCATTATATGGGAATTTGACACACTAGTGGTAAGTTGGCGGCACCGCTTGCATTTCATTTATCCAAGGACAACCCAATAAAATATTATATGTGAGGTCTATGTCTAAGACTTGGCACATAGTGTCCCTTTGTATCGGTCCTATCTGAATAGGTAATATAATTATTCCCTTAGATGATCTCTCTTCATCATCATATGCTTTGATGGTGATCTTTTTGTGTCGATCAATAGACTGCTCAGAGAAGCCTAATGCACGGATAAGTTTTAAGGTACAAATATTGAGCCCAACTCCTCCATCTATTAATATTTTAACTCAATGCCTGTAGACTAAAACTTCAATATGAAGGGGAGTATTATGTGGATGGCTCAAAGAGATATAATCATGCTCAGAAAAGGTGAGATTATGAGGCCCTGCCATGTGAGCCACCATGGCCTGAAATTTGTCAATATCCAGATCTTGAGGTACATTTGTTTCCAATAGTGCTTGTTCCAGAATGTCTTTATGTTTTGGTGAAAGTTTTAACAACTCAAGTATGGATATTTGAGTAGGATTTCTCTGTAGTTGAATTACCAAATCATATTGAGTCTTGGGGATAGTGGTCGTTGTTGATGTATGCCCTTTCAAGACATATTTTTTAGCTCTGGTGGTTACATTGATCGATTCATGTTCGTGTTTGTCTTTGATTTTAATAACATTTACTTGATTGTCCTCTGTCGATATATGATTGATGGTGTTATTGTATATGTGATTGATGCGAGCTCCTCGTGTATCATTCGATGATGAAGCTCCTTCCTTGTTGTAATTTGGAAGAGGATTTTTAAAGGCATCATGATCACCATTTATTTTGAGACCATCGACCATTAAATCACCTCTATCAATCATGTCTTGAACAATGTTTTTAAGTCTCATGCAATCATTTGTTTGATATCCTTTGTTTCGATGAAAATCACAGATGTGTGAGTCATTCCACCAAGGAGGTTTGACCTGGGGTTCAAAGTTGTTTATAGCTGGTAATGTGATAATCTTGTTTTCCAGGAATTCTCAGAATGCTAATTCTAAGGATTGCCCCAATGGTGTGTAAATGCGCTTATTTGGAAAATTGTTGGTGTTACCCCTTGAATTTGGATCACGTCCTCAATTTGTGTTGTTGTTTTGGGTATTGTTGGTGTTGTTTGCATTTGAAGGTCCTTGATTTATATTTGGCATATACATGTTAGTGCTTTGGTTAGCACCCTTTTGATTCTTGGTAGCTTGAGGATTACCCGATAAAGCCAATACTAGTTGTTTGGACTTTATATCATTAGCATCAGTTCCTCCTTCATTTCCAGTATTTTTGTTTTTGGTCCAGAACCTGGATTTGTCTAAGTTGGTGTTGTTGTTCTGGTTGTTGAAATGAGAGTTGGATGAAGTAGTTCCTTCTTTGAAGAACTTCAATGTTCCTTTCTTGATACATGCCTCCTCTACTTGGATTCCATTTTCGATCAACTTGGCAAAAAGATGGTATGAATTGGAGCTTGAGTATGTAACTCATCTCACTATTCAGATTGTCGATGAAAATTTCCATCTTTTCTTTTTCGAGCACGTCTTGAGGATATCTTGAAACCATCCATCTCCAACGTTGAAGAAACACCATGAATGTTTCATTGTTTTTCTGTTTGGTATTGCAGACATCTATCATGGTGATTGCATGTTGAATATTGTAGGAGTATTGAGTGATAAATTTATTGACCAACTCATCAAAGGATTGGATAGGAGGTGTGAGTTTGGATAACCACTCCATTGTTTTTCCTCCCAAGCTTCTTGGGAATAGCCTCATCAAATAGGTGTCATCATGGGCAAATTCAAGGGTCATGGTACAAAACTCTCGAACATGATCGCGAGGATCACTCTTACCATCATATTTGCCATATTTGGGAATATCTGAATTCAGGGGAAAAGGTATCATGTTTAACCTCCTGGCAAAAGGGTAAGGACAAATTTCGTTTAAGGAATACTGTACTGTGGTCCCCTGTTGCATGTCCTGCATTTGTCTTTACAACATTTGCATCTGCTATGTAAGAGCAACCAAGGGCGCATTTGTTTACGAGGGAAGAGTTCTTCCCTTTCGTTATCCCTAGTTTGGGTAGGTGTGTGTTCTAGTATGTTTGGCTCAAGTATGTTTTGCTCAGGGTCACGTGCTTCCTCTTCTCTTTGTTGTTCTTGATAAGTATAATTTTGAGATCTTGTCCTAAAGATTTCAATATTGAAGTCTTTAGGGATCCTAACTCCTTTGCTTGTTAGCATGAGAAAGTATTTTTCTTTGTCGGCCTCTATGAGTTTTTCCATCAGTTTTTGAAATGAGGCGCTTTCTTGACATTCTTGGAGGAGCTCTTGAAAAATCTTCGTATCTTCTAGATTTGGATACTCGAAAGGATTTAATAATCTTCGACCCATACTAGACTCTGGTTGTGGTTCGCTTTGCTTGTTTCATTGAGACCCAGTGACAGTGGGCATATAATAGAAACTTTTTGTGACGAAGGGGATGAATTCCTCTTCTTCATGTTGTTTGGGGGTTGGTGGTTCAAATCAATGTATGTTATAAGTGATGCAAACTTCTGGGAAGAAAGATGGATTGATCTTTCCTCCACGATTTAAGCGTTGGCTAAATGCTAATTTTTGGCAGAAATCTCTACTTCTCAATGGCTCTTCGTCAAATTTGTTTGACTTGTCTTGAAGATATAAGTGCATATGACAGAGAAATGTACGATGAGATTTGAAGAGTTGGCGATTGACGTAGAGAAATCTATTCCATTTAGCAAGTTTCTAGGAACTAGGTTATCATTTCTTCAACTTAGTGTTGTGATGAAGACTTTTTCTTCTCAAAATATGAGGAGTGGTCATACACAGGTGATCAATGCTTTCCGTTGATTTGGTTGGATTATGATACTTTGTTTGAAAAAATAAGCCTACTTTTATCAAATGAAGGTTTAGATGCCCCCTCACGACAAAGTGCGTCAAATGATATGAAATAAGAGCCTTCCCAATATGGAAACTCAATTTGACAACTTAGGTTTAAACTAGGTATGTTTTGATGATGAAATCCGTTTAATTGGCGGACCTTTTGATCAGTGTGATGATGTTACCCGATTTTGATAGGAGAAACTGTTATCCTTAGCTAGTTTTAGATTTTTGACAACTTTTGTTCTAAGAATGGCTTGTTTGATTGTTTGGAAAAGTTTTTGATGTTCTGACTCAAGTTTTTCCTGATGAGGTCAACTAAAAATCCAAAAGGGTGTTTGAAACTGATGTTAAAATTTTTCAAGAAGGTTTAGTTTTGCTCTCTTTTTTTCACAGTTTTATCTATGCGCTAAGATAGAGACTGGATGCGCTAAAGTTTGACTCGGATGTGCTGTTTAAAACCACCAATGCGCTAAGCTGTCTGTGCTACGCGCTAGACTAGAGTTTTGGCTCCTGCTATTTCAGAAATGGTTATGCGCTAATCTGTCCTAAATATGCACCAATGTTTAGACTCAAAGTGCTACAGTTTGCCCCCAATGCTCTAGGTTGATGCTTCACTGCGCTAATGTGTCCTTAAGAAGCGCTAATGTTTAGTTGCCAAATGTTTAGATGGTTATGCGTTGTTTTTGAAGTTGAATGCGCTAAGTTTAAGTTTTGACGCGCTAAAGTTTTCTTGAGATGCATTAGGATGTTGCTCCTATGTGTTAAACTGCTCTGTTTTGTTTTTCTTTTGGGTTTTTCCAAAAATTTTAACACTTTCTCAAATTTGATAGATGATTTTCTGAAGTATAAAATGCAAACACAACACGAAAAAGATAACCATTTTGCCTATTCTAAACAAAGAGTGTATGTTCTATGAGGATGTGTTCAAATCCCCAATGTTTTCATAGGTTTGAATGCAGATAATACAATTTAGGTAGACTCTTTATTCAAAGGTCATCAACAATACCATAGCCCACTAGTCTCGATACTCTGTCAGCTCAAACAGTCATGTCACCCCCTAGGGGGCGCCCGTTTTTTTGCCTTTTGCCATAAATTAACCCAAAGTGAATTGCTTCACAATTGAGTAGCTATCTTGGGAGATATATGGTAAGTAATCTTGGGGGAGGATTCTTCCCCACCCTTGCACTATGATATTGAAGATGTTTGGATACTGACTCAGCTCAAGATTTCTATTTCTAAGGTTCATAATCAAGCTTCCTATTCGACTGTCAGTGATAAACTCCCTTGGGAGGCTTCCCAACCTTTTAGATTAAAGGCTTTACGTATCGTAAAGATATTGGGGGAAGGCTAATCATTGCGCTAAACCATTAAAATGGACTTTCGTCACCCTCCACTTTTGATTATAGTGGGTTGGAACACTTGGCGATAAAGTCATTTCCCACTTAGGTCGTTCCCCTCTCATCGACCATTTAAATGGCGCTCTAAGAGCAACTCAGGAGGGAAGGCCTACTAAAAGATTTAACTGCTTGAAATGAAGAAAGCATGAAAGAGTGGTTTGGATTTTTGGTCACCTAATTAAGGGGAGAGCATATACCTTTCACTTTCAAGGCAAGGCACACAAAATTCCTTTTATCCTTCAAAGCAATTATTTGTTAATTTCTATTTGGAGATGTTGCTCCAAAACAACATGGTGTTTTTTTAACTCCCAAATCAGTGATTTTTTAAGCTAAGTAAATGAAATCCTGGTCAACAAAGCAAATGTTTTGAGATGGTCAACAAAATGAATTCGATAGGGGAAAGATTTCCCTCTTTTGTTTTGTCTAGAGCATGAAAACAAGTGAGGTTCTTTAAATTTTTATACACCAAAGGATGGTGAGGTTCTTTTTAAGACTTTGCATAAATAAAGGTTTGTCTTGTTCTTTTTAAAACCCAAAAACGAAGTGTTTTCTCTTCCTATGAAAGCAAAGTAAGGTTTTGTTTGTTGTTCTTTTTAAGTACCTCGAAAGAAAATGAGTTCAATTTTACTAATGAGGAAATGAAGAAAACTTTAAATAACTAACTTAACCAAGGTAGAAATAAAAAATTTAATCACAAGCCTAAACTTAGTAAAAGAAAAAACTCTCGATCCTGCAAACAAATGTTAGTTACCTGCAATAAAAACCAGTTAGAAAACCAAATTTTTAAGGTGGACTTCCACAAGTCTAATTTTCTGTCTCTGTTACAATTTTGTTTTTCTTTCTGTCTCTGTCATGCGCTAATCTACAGACCAGATGCGCTACGTTGTTTTCTTAATGCGCTACACTGATGTTTTAAAACGCCGAGACCTACATGAAATAGCAGAAATGTTATGCGCTAAAGTTAAGTTGGGATGCACTAAGGTATGGTATCAACGCGCTAAACAGTCAGTAAGATGCGCCAAAGGAAATGCCGGATGTGCTAGAGAATGGTATCCATGCGCTGATTCAAGTTTTTCGCATACCTGCAAAGTTAGTCCTGCATAAAAAACGATTTGATAAATGGGGTTATGTCCCATGTGGGCGCCAGAAATGTATGCGGAAAAAGTTGTGCTATGAAATGAATATTACGAATTCAAGACTAGTCCACACACTAATGGGACTCTTGGTGCAAGTTATGGAGCTATATGGAATAGCTCAACTTCCCAAGGGATGTTCCATTGTTCTCTATCTCACAAGACCCCTTAAGCCAATGCCTTTGCTCTCATATCACTGAGCAAAGTGACTTAGGGATGACAATCATGAGAATGAGGGATGTTTGATCAATCTAACATGAATGCAATCCTAATGTGTATGATATTAACAAAAGATGAACTAAACTAGCATGTATATGATGATAAGATGAAAGGATTAGTAAAAGAACTATCCTAACATGATACACTAGCTTAATATGATTATTACGATAAAGAGAAATACTTCTAAAATGCTTATTAGATTATTTCTATTCAAAGAGGGATTAAAATGCTTGATAAAAATGAGTATAAATTAGATGCATAAAACTTGGATGATGAAAATGGAGGTTTGAGAGCTCTATTTATAGGAAAAATAGGGCAATGAAGGGTCAAGATTGGATGATCTTAACAAGGGCCAGGATTGAAAGTTATCACTCCATGTTTACAATTCTCACCAATGAAATGGTGACAATTGTCAACATAAGACTACTTGAGAGGAGATGCAAGAAGCATTAAATGTTTGAGAAGACCTCATGGTTACCTTAGGAGGTAAGGGTTAAGGTTAGGTTAAGTTTATCCATTGGATAAAGATTTTACCCAAAGGATAAACTCTTGTGCTAGGGTTAAAGGAATAAGCATGGTCAAAGCAATGAATGTTTGATTAGACCCTAGGGTTAGATGAGGGTTGAGTTTAGAGAGAAAGTCTCTAATCATGCAAGAGGGTTGAGTTAACCATTAATGGTTATGTAAGAGCCTTAAATGGTTTGGAAGACTTTGAGGGTTATCTTGTTGAGGACATAAAGCCTTTAATGGTTTCCAAAGACTTTGAGGGTTTGAGAAGTGACTTCCCTTTGCTTAGGGATGTGACAATATTTAGTAGATAGGTTAGGCTAATTTAGAAGGGGGTTTAGAGAGGCAAGTGGGAGATGTAGGAGAATGCAAGTGGATGGAGGGTAATTTTAATTTAAAAAAATAAAAATATTTCAACAAAATAGATGCAAGTGGGGGATTTATATAAATTAGATTTATTTATTTGAAGTGAACAATTTAATTAAATGTAAATTTAATTAAAAAGAGTAGAAAGGGAATTTAATTAAATAAAGTGATTTATTCAATTAAATGATATGAAAGGCTTAGGCGAATTTAATTAAATAAATTGAATAACTGGTTTAATCAAATAGATGAATGTGAATGATTTAATTAAATTAATTTTAATAAAATAGAGGAATGCGAATAAAATGAATATTAAATATTCATTTAGGAAAGTGGTCATTTTTACACGTCTACAATTACTATTTGATTTTGAAATTAAAAAATAAATATTAATATTTAATTATGAAAGTGCATTAATATTATTATGTTAGTTTTTTTTTTAAATTAGAAATATGTGCATTAGAAATCATTAAAAAAAATAAAATAGAAACTTGTGCTTTTAAATGAAAGTTTAGAATGATTTTTGTTAAAATAGAAATTTGTTGGTCATGTTAAATTTGTTTTAACTCATTTCAAGGTAGGTTAATAAAGCAAAGCTTGATAGACATCTAGTTATTAAAATATCTTGTGGATTAATAATACTATATTTTAATAATTAATAATCTTATTATTTATTTATTATAAGATTAATTACGAATCAAGTGGATGTTTTTTTTAGAGACGAAATATATTGTTAATGTAACTAAAAATATAATTTCATGTGTTAAATTTTTTATTTATTTATAACCTTTTTAATTCCTTATTTCAATAATATTAATTTCTAAATTGTTCATTTGTTTTATATTATATTTAGTTCCAATATTCAATGACGTTAAGGTATGCTGAAATGTTGTTATAAATAATGAACAATTTATTTAGGAGTAGTTTAAATCTTATTTATTTTCCCATGCATTATTATGGAAACTAGTTGAGTTAAGAGCTAGTTATGTCTTTTAATTATAGAATGAGTTCAATTTAATATTCATAAATGTATATTTATATATAGGGCACATATATAGAGTAAATTGACACTTAACATACACATAGACAATAAGTATGTGGCATTTAAGTCTAAAATTTCATTAAGGTCCATTTCCTTGCTTTGCCAAAAAGTCTAGTATCTAGGATCTTGAGTAACTCACAATGATGATGTTCTCCAACAATGATCTTGGATAATACTGAATGGAGGGGGATAGTGATCCAAGTTCATTAAAGATTACTAAGGATTCGTGTTGAATAGTCCTTGTCTTTTGAATTTATGTTGTTGATATGCACAATTGGTACCAAGTTGATTTTATTTTATTTAATAATGGTTATCATTGTTATTTGTTTGCCTTGTTATATTGTTGTTGTTACTGGAGTTGATATTTCTCTTATTATTTTGAAATGTGAACTTTAGAAATCTCTAGATCGCAACACATGACACTCTAGTTTGAGCTTCTTAAAATAGCATGTAATGGTCATCCATATGATGTTTATATGTGATCCACACTTGTCAAGTGTGTATCTTCGGTTGTTTCTATTTGTTATCATACATGTGTTAATAATGATATCCTTTATTTGAAATAGTAGTATCTTATAATTGCATGCACTAGTATTTTATTTTGAGTTGTTAATATTGGTGTCAAGTCATCAATCAAATCTAGAACATTGTCCTTGTTTCACCTTAGTGGGTGGCAGTCGACGAGAGAATTGTCTGGGGTATGAGGCCCTAGAAAGGGTTACGTACCCGCTTTTATAAATTTATATGATTTCCAAGTTGAACTATGAAGTCTATGTGCTTTCACGTAGGCAAGGCCATCTGTGATGAGCCCCCGAGACTTTAGATCTGGCTCTTTGAGTTGTCTGGTCTTACCTGTCTTTCCTAATGCTATATGATGAATCTAGTTAAAGTAGTAATATGATATATTTGGTCAATCTAACATTTGATAGATTTGATATTGCGCATCTAGTGATGTGGGCATGTATGGAGGAACATGTGGCAAGTTGAGCCAAGAACTACATAGGGAAGATAAACTTGGGTATGAAGAGACAGGTTTGTTAGTTGTGTGTTGTTTAAAGTTAGAATCATTATGCTATAGTGAGTATGATCATAATCTCTTTTACTAATTATGTGGTATGTTGTTAAAAAAAAAATTTGTGCTACTTCTTAGTGGTGTTCACTTGGGTAAGATGTGAGCATTACAACATGTCTTTCATAGTCCATTACTTCATATCTAAGAGCACCCATGTGTAAAACAAGACACTGAAGGATAGGAGGACAATGGAGATTAATGTCAGTTTTGCATGTGTCTTTGTATCTAGCATAGTTTGATTTGTGTGATTTGCATGTGTGTTTACCAGGCTACCTCCATTGTTGATTCACCAGCTCGTTTCCCTCACCACAATTGACACGCCTGATGGAACAGCCCTTGTCCTTTCTTTGATCTAGTTTTCGCTTGATAGAGGAAGTTTGTTTACATCTTACAGGCAGAACATTTGATTAGATAGGCCTTTTATTCCAGTCTTTCTTTGAGGCATTCTTTCAAACGTCTAACGTATCACGTTCTTGCCTGTGCTCATGTCCTTACAGCCGATTCCACACTTTGCCTCCTTTTCAAACATTGCCTGGAAGTTAAATTAATACGTTTCAAATTTAACAAAATGCATTGCAACAGCCTGCAGCCCCAAGAATATAGCAGCCCATGTTGAAACTGCCAAAAAAAGAAAGACATTGAGACATTAATAACATCGAAGCTGCAGAAATAAGGCATGCTTGGATTTGTTTATATTTTAGCTTTAGTTTTAAACATTTCCTTTCCGTAGTCCTACTTTTAGTTCTTAGCATTTAGATTTAAGTTTTAGTTTCACCTGTGGTTTTAATTTTAATATTTTTTGAGTTTTAAGTTTTAGTTTTTAAAGAAAATTTTATTTAGTTTTTTTTAAATTTTATTTAGTGTTTTTAAATTTAATCTAGGTAGTGTTTAAATTAGTTTTAGTTAACTTTTTGTATTAGTTTTAATTTGTTAATTTAGATTTTTTTTATATAAATTTTAGTTTATTAATTAGAATTCAGTTTGTTAATTTAAGTTTGTTAGTTTGTTAATTTAGAATTAGCTTTTGTTTGTTAATTAGATTAGTTTTTGTTAATTTAGAGATTTAGTAGATTCTTTAGATTAGATTTGTTTTATTTATTTGATTAATTAGACTTTGCTTGTTAATTAGAATTTAGTTTGTTAATTTAGATTTAGTTTGTTAGTTTGTTAATTTAGATTTAGATTTTGTTTTTATTAATTAGATTTAGATTTTTTTTAAAAATAGATTTAGATTTTGTCTTTTGTTAATTAGATTTTTTTTTTTGTCAATTAGAAATAAATTTTTAATTTTTTTAGCTTTTAATTAGTTTTTCTTAGTTAGTTAGTTTCGTTTGTGTTTTTTAATTGTTTTGGGTGTTTGTTAGTTTGATAGTTGGTTTTGTTAGCTTGTTAGTAAACTGGGTTAGTGTTTTTGCTTCATTTGGTGTGGTAGTGTTTTTAGTTTTTCCTGGAGCGAGCAATGTTTCCGTTGGTTTTGATCTTTGAGTCTAATCTTGGGTTAACATTTTGTGCAGGTCATCCATTCTCGCTTGTCAAAGACAATATCTTGAAACTACTAATGACATTTGGTGCAGGACGTTTGACAAAGACTTGATTTTGAAACTGATTATCTTTTTAGTATAGAAAATATTTCAATTGGTGCTCTAAAATTAACCAATGTCTTTTGTGTCTTGAGCAATAGGATCTTTTTTGTTTTACATTTTAGAGGGTCTGCCTCCCGAGAAGCCCTTAAGGATCGATGAGAGGGAATGACCCAAGTGGTAACGAGGCTAAGGCCAAGCCCATCCAAGCCACTATAAATAAATGTATCTATGAGGAAACTTGCAGGCAATAGGTGTCGATGTGTCATACCGACGTATGTATCCCTCAATATCTGTGTGATGCATAAAAACCTGCAAGGGCTTGGAGGCCTCATTAATTTGAGCGAAACACTGCATGTATGGCCACTTGAATGGATGCCCTTACTAGAAAATCAGTGTTCTAGCAACCTTACCTTCTACTTGTTGACTCAGGTGTTGTGATATGTGCATGCCGAAGAAACCCCTCATGTACCCCTCAACTTGAGATAGAAAAATTCTCAAGATCTTCAGGTATTTAGAAATTCGAGGCTTAGTATGCCCGAGAAGTGAATGTCGTGTAAGAGGGAGTCAGTGCTACCAAGACTCTATCTATCCAATTAAATGTGGTATTCTAGGAAAGGAGATTCAACAAGTATTGTCCTAGCCAGCCTTAGGATTGTGCTTGAATGTGCTTTTATTTCATTGCAAAAATCAAACAAACATTTTGTTTGTCATGTTTTCTGAGTGTGTACAAAATAAACAAGAGCATTTCAAAAACCAAAACCACACTTGAAACTGAAACATTAAACTTGCACTTTCATTGGTCTATCTAGCAGCACACTTATGTCCCACAAGTTCGTGAAGAAGTCCATATACCATCACTATAGGAAAAAGCAGTCTAACCCAAAGGTCATTCATAAGAGGAGACACTTCTTATACAAAAACTATAAACTTTTATTGAAACATCACACATTTCTACATCATATCGATATTTCCAAAATGGTCTTACAACAGAATTTGAACATGAACCCTTGAGATCACAAGCTTTTCTTTTTAGAAGAGCCTTATCACAAGCGCATAACAGAGGACAATACATTTGACCCTCTTATCTCCCAACACCAGTAATATTGTAGAGACATCTCTTCCACATGTTTTGATCTTTTTAGGTTCTTGCATAGTCATATCATTCTATCTTGCCACACCTTTTAGGTCTTTGCATAGTCTCCACCTAGTCACACCTTTCATCCTTGCGTATCTCACTTAGTCATACCTAGTCCTTTATGTCTTTTAGATCATTTCATTTAGTCATATATTCAGTCCTTTCATTCCATCTTTAGCCTTTGCATCCTTTAGATTACTTCATCTCATTGCATATTCAGTCCTTGCACTCATTCATTGGTCAAACACATCTTAGCCTTACATTTAGGTCACTCTCAAAAGGTCTTGAAACAAACATTGGTTATCAATCCTCCTATATCACTTGAGGAACATCATCCTTGAGTTAAGGAACATTTTAGCATCTTTGAGTAGGGTGGTCAACTTGGAGTTCATCATCTCCTACTTAGCACACTCTCTCTTGATCAGTTGTCCTTGTGTCTATCCATCATAGCACAAGTTACACCTCACATCACAATTTCCTTCAAACCTAGAGTTGTCTTGAATCCTTGCATTTTATCATACTAGGTTCACCATTGGTCGTTAGTACCTCATTTAGAGCCTCATATCATAAGTATCCCATCATATAGTTGAGTCTACATTTTTAGGATTTGCATTCCATCTAGAGTCTCATACATTGTCCTAGGTCAAAGATCGGAACTATCATAAATCTCCATGGCTACCTTGGCCCAACAAATTCAAGATCTCAAGAGAGAAATATATGACATTCAAGTCCAACAAAAATATTCAATGACCCCTCTTGAGATAAATTTCATGATATCAAGAACAACAGACTTCAAGGGATGCTAAAACGATTGTATGAGGTAGAACAAAAAGTAATTGAAAATCAAAAGCCAAACCTCAAGCAAGATCACATGACTCCTTCACCAATAGCACAAGACATTTCTTGCAAATATCCCTCAAATAGACAATTTACACAGGTTTGGGACAATCTATTGAGTCATCTTTAAAAGAACTTCTTGAGCACAATCTTATTACATTGCCTAACACAACCCCAAGAGGATGTAAATTTTTAAGTAACTATTGTGCATATCATAGACAAAACAAACATAAGACTTCAGATTGCATGAAATTAAAACATAAGATTCAAGACCTCCTCGATAATGTGGTCATCAAAATTGAAGATCCCAATGACTCACCTAAAGAGAAACAAGGAACTAGTCCTAAAAATGATCAAAATTATATATCTTTGTCTAGCAAGGATCCACATGTGACCTCCATGTCTTTCATGATTCCTTCATCTCCTGAAGTTTCACAAGAGAAATTTTCACCATCTCTTCCAAATGATACAACTAATAATGAATCCTCCCAAGGGCTATTTGCAATAGAAATACACATTAATCTATGTCTTTATACAAATCTCTTGTACTATTTAGAAATCCAAGATTCAATGCCACCAGATGCTTCTCTTTCAGAAGATCCCATTCAAATTCCATATCCCTCACATCAAAGCATTGATCCCACACGTGTATTCAAATTCCAATCCCATGTCAAAAGGATGATTCAAAGCACGGAGAAATAAGTCTTGAGATGGATCAAAATCAAGATCTTAAAACTTTTCCATTGTATACTACTTTTGACCAGGATCTCATTTCCCTTGAAGGTCCCCCTATTCCTGTCCATTCTATCCATGAACACAACACCTTTACAAGTCCCATTGGAATTCCACTCCCTGAGCAAGGTCAAAATATCCCTTCCATTCTTCCTAACGATCACATTGGAAGCCAAGAGTAGAGAACCTTTAAAGAGGAATCCAATGATATTCCTCCTTGTCAAGATTGAAGTATCCTTTCAAATTAATGTCTACCACAAGACCCTATCATCTCTTTAGATCCTCCACAAGATCCCATTGTTCCTCCATCTTCACATCCTGAACCTCCCTATACACTCCAAGATCTCATTTCTTTTGATGATCCCATTATTCCTCCCATTCCATCTCATGAAGAGATTGTCATTGATCCTGATCCCCTTCATGATCATGATCCTCCTCATGATTCTAACATTTTGGTGCAAGATGTTCATGAATCTCCTACATGCACAATGGATTCCTCCACTTTTTTCCAACCTGATCCACTTCATGATCCTATCATTTATTTCATATCGTATCCACCTCATAATGGACTCGTGTCTTCTTCCCAAAGAAAAAAGTATCCTACGGGTCAAAATATTTATAAAGGCAAAGGGGTATACCTACACAAGAAAGAACCCCTCCATATCAAATAAAATATTAAGGTTCATGGAATCAGTGGCATTCCTCAAGACGTTGGTATCCCTACTAAACCAAAATCCAAATACACACCTTCACCTTCATCCCTTCCATCCATTTTAGGTCCCTATATACCTCCATCCCTTATGCAAGATCAACAAAGGCACACATCTTCAAACACCTTCTATCCATCCAAAATACCTCCATATCATTCCTATCCATCCACACATCCTTTTCCTTCTCCTAGAAATTTGGATGCCAAGCATAAAAGTCCTAAGTCAAGCAATCCACATGTATTCAAGGATCAACATGTCCCATCTAATCGACATGTCAAAACAAAGAAAAATATGATCTAAAAAGAAAAAGAAAAATCCAAAAGAAAAATAAAGAAAAGTCAAAAGTTATATGGATTCCTAAGGAACTTGTAGAAGCAATGCGTTCCAAGGAACTACAAAAGCATGAAAAATGAAAAACCATGTGGATCCCTAAGAGACTCCTTGAAGCACAACAGTCCAAAGAAAATTCCAAATTGGCATCCGAAATTGTTTTTCCTCCATCCAAAGCTTCCAAATCTATTCCTCCATCAACTCCTTCATCCATTTTGGATCCTTATGTCCCCAAATCCCTAGCTATTCCTCCATCAAAATCTCAAAATATGAGATCCACTTTTCCTCCACCAATCCACCACCCCTCAAGGTGTGTGCCAATATTGATCTTGCCATCATTTACATCCAACCATGCACAGTTCTTCCAATATCTCATCCATTATCCAACACCTCTTTTTCACCCTTCCATCCTTCTTATCCAATCCTTTTCATAAATCCTTACTCTAGTTCCATCCAATCATACATCTCATATTCCTTTTTCATTATCCTACCAACGTCTTTGAGCGTACCTTCATAGCCATGGTATATAACAACACATATTCAAGGGTATCATCCAAAGAGAGAGATTCTTGAGTCCTTCCTCCATCCATTATCTTCCAAAAAGTCAAAAAAAAAGTGAAAAAATTATTAAAAAAATGGAAAAAAGTAAAAAGAAATAAATTCATCCATGTGTGAAACCACTTCTTGTGGCACCTTGGGCAAGTACCATGATGAAAACCTGGCAAACAAGTGTCATGTGTAATCCATTATTTTCTTGCACTATTCACTGGGGGCAAGTTCCATCCATGTTATCTTATTCGCCACATCCATCTATTATCCTTCATCCTCCATTATCCCTCATTCTCTCTATATCCATACATATGGATAAGTGCACAAAGATGGTGGTCAAAAAGGGAGGTATAAGTGGACACTTTTTTTTCTGAAATTAGGTGAACTTGAACTTGGAGGCAAAATTTGAAATTCATCCACTCAAGATATGAAGATAATTAAAGAACAAATATTGTAGTACTCTAAATCTAGTTTCCAAACTACTAAACTTTTTCAAAATTGGATAAGATTAAGGGGGTCAAATCCTTCGTGCACGAAAAACTAATCCTAATTTTTTCTGAAAAACATAACATAGCGTCTGACGTGCGCATCAAAAAAGTCATAGTTAGATTTAGTATTTTGACAAATCCTTTGGCAGAAAGATATTTAAGAGTGAGTACAAGAAGCTGAGTATTTTTTTGTAATTTTTTGTTGAGTATTTTTTTTTTATGATTTTTTCAATTGAGCACATCATGAAACTTAGGTACCTATTCGTGCACGAAACATAAGTTGCACTAAACAAATCGAAAAGACAATTTTTTTTTTAAATTGTAAAGAATCAAGTGCACTACAATAATATATAAAGTTTTTTAAAATTTGGATAAGTATATCAAAAGTTATTCAAAAAATGGTGCACCTACATCTGTGAGAACTATGGAGACACTGGTAAAAGAAATTCAATAATAATTGTAAAGCAGAAAATCGCGATCGAACCCTAGTTGCTCTCCCCTCTTCCAACTCCAAGGAGAGAGAAGGGAGATTCACTAGGGTTGATGATTTTCACTTAGGGGAGAGACTTTACATTCAAAAGAGGGGTTGAAACCCACAAGATCCAATCCCACGCAATGCAAGATTGGATGCTAAATGTGTTTCAAGGGTTAAGAAAGCAAGGCTACCCTCTTTTGTAAAGAATGTTGATAGAAGAATTAAGCTAGGAACGCATAGAAAGTGACAAAGATTCGCTTATAAACTGAGATAGGGATATAGGATGAAGCTGCGGACCTGGAATTAGCAGTAAAATGTCGATACGGCGCTGTCCTGCAAATTTGAGCAAAAGTTGTCAGGACGATGGCGCCCGGCGCCACGGTCCTTCGAAAAATCTGCGAAACAAAGAGGGATCGGTTCATCTCTGCACAAGGATTCCAGATCTTCAATTTCAGCTGCGTACCTGCAACCTTGTTGTAAGGATGTTTGTATCCTTATGTGCGAAGGTATAGATGTTGTTGTTTGTTGTATTGTTGTATGTAGCATGTAGTAAGTGATCTCCTCTTCAATGGTTGAATCCTTGTCTTGAATGCAACACTTAGCCCTGAATGGAGACTTGAAATGATCAATTGCTGAAGGAATGCTTGAATGCTTGAATGCTTGAGTATAGTTTTCACGCTTGTACACATCTCCTCCTCATATGCCAAATGAGAGAGAAAATGTAGTTTATATACTTGTCAATTAGGGCTGATAGACTGATTTTCCCGACCTTAGGCCGACCAGGAAAGAATAATTTCCAATTTGCAATCAAAAAGACCCGAGGTCCAAAAGAGACCGGGCCCAAAATAGGACCCAGGGACCAGGGCGTTGGGCGCCATGGTCCTGGGGGACCAGGGCGCTGGGCGCCCTGGTCCCACCTCCGAGACAGCGGGGTGCAAAGGAGGTTCAGGCCAGGGTGCTAGAAAAATGCAGTTTTCAGTGTCATAATCAGGTTTCGGGGTCTCCATTCAGGTTGCGTGTTGCATCGCCATCGTGAAGACCGAAATGCAGTCGAAATTGCAAGTGTCGCAATTTTAGGACGCTACATTTAGCCCCCACTTTAGCGGGAGTATGTATGCTCATACTTCCGGTAAAGTACAAGGAAACAACATTGAAAGACTTTCACCACGTCAAGGAGGCAAGATACACCAAGCCCCCAGTGGACTAAGGATCTTATGACTTTGATTGACAAAGTAAAAGGGAAGATCACCATGACTGTCAGTAGTAAGGTTCCCTCACTATGAGTCATGTAAAAGAAATACCAAAAATCTTCAAGGCAAAGCTAAGTTCGCCAAGAAATTTTCAAGTATCTTGAAAAGATATGGATGGGATGTATGCCCCCCTACGTTAAAGCGATTGCACACGCCTCACCAGGGGTGATTGCTTTAAGGTAGTGATACATATAAGAAATGAAAAAGGGAAAGGAGCACGTTATCACAAGGATTTAGCCTCCAAGTGTAAGGTAAGCCCAAGGATAATAGACACAAAACACAAAGCACAAGGTGACTTCGCTTTCCTCGGGGTCAGTATGCTGTATGATAATTCATGTATATCATATGTATGTATGCATAATTTTTCTTCATTCCCCAATCAAGGAAGGTCACCTAGAAGAAGGGAACACATGTGTCTTTTGAGTCAACATGAGAGAGATCAAGAGATCTCAATGCTTTGCATCGTCCTCAAGTAGACAACACTAAGGACAACAAATAGAGGAATGAGAATAACATATAGAAGAAGTAACACAAGAGAGGAGGAGAGAATCTGCTATGCTAATGTAACTAGTCTAGCACGTCATCTACCCCCTGATCTTGCTGATCAATGTTTCGGGAAGGCAGGGAACACGCTAGAGGAGGAACATCCAACACAGCAGATGGAGCTATCACAAGATCCAAACAAGGGCTATGTTCATGTTCCAAGCCACGTTGTTCTTGTCTAGGAGCTAGGATAAGTGCTTTAGAAAATTCATTAGATAAATGGTTATCAACATCAACAAGTTCATATTCACTATCAGAAGCAACAGGAGTAACATTTTCATCATGAATAACATTTTCATCCATATCATCATCAAGATTTATAAAAATAGGATCTTTAACTCGCACAGGATCAAGACCATCATGCATCTTATGTTTAGGAGATTTAGGCTCAATTTCCGGCTGAGGAGAAAATGGAATAATGCTTGTTGAGGGTGTTTTTGGAGATTGCAAAGTTTGAGAAGCAGCTGCTTGAGCTCTAAGACGACGCTTTCGTCGGCGTTCACGTGCCGAACGATTTTGTCTAGTCTTAGTAGGAAGTTGAGAAGATTGAGGAGGAGGAATATTCTCATCCTTATCACTTGGGTGTTTAGGTTGTGGTCTCTTAGGCTAGATAATAGGAGAAGAAGAAGGTCTCTTCTCTCTATAAAAAGAAGGAGGAGGAACTGCTCCATATAAAGGAGGAATTTTTGGTTTAGGAAGAAGACCAAGTCCATCATGACGAGAAGGTATAAGTCTACTCTTAGAAGGTTTATTAGGCATAGACATAATCACATCCATGGGAACGGGTTGGGAGTCCTCTTGAGGAAAGACATTAGTTTTATCTTTCAAAGGAAGAACTTCCTTCTCAAGAATGATAGGAATATCAAGTTTAGGTGTTCTAGGTTCACTTAGAGATAGGATCATATCTGTTTTCCACTTTTGATAAGATTTGAAAAGATGATCACTTCGTGGAGGAAGAGATTGGAATTGTTTAGGCCAAAAGTAATCAAGAGGAACACTAGAGGTTCTTTCAGCTGGTTTAAAGAGACTATGATTGACAGTAACAACTTCACCATTATGGGGAAATTTCAAACACTTATGAATAGGAGAAGCAATAGCTTTCATGGAAGATAGCCAAGGATAGCCAAGCTTCACATGAAATTGTTCGGACGATGGAATAATAGCAAAGTTCACATCAAGGGATTTGTTATGGACCTCAATAGGCAATGTAATAGAACCAATTGCAGGAGAAGAAAACGCATCAAATAGTTTCACAATCACATCTGTTTTGTCATAAATCACTTGATTCAATTGCAAAGTAAAAAGAAATTCTTCAGTAATAACATTAACCATGCACGAAGGATCAATAAGCACTCCACGGCAAGGTGTATTCTTGACTTTTGCAACTATGTATAAAGGACCATCAGGTGCCCTAATGGTTTCACTAGAATCAAATGTGATGGAAGGTTCTTTAGGGATTTCTTTCTGCTCTACAAAGTTAATCACATTCGGAGTCATAGACACAAGACCATCAGATGAGAGAGAGGAATCATTAGCCTCAATTGCATTAGAGGTATGAGAAGGTAATGGATCAGTGAAAATATGAAGATTTTGATTAGGAGGAGCTACAGATGTATTGCCTTTATCATTCACTCCGGAAACAGAGATAGTATTATTATCAATCAAATCTTGAATTTTACCCTTTAAAGAAAAACATTTTTCAGTATCATGCCCAGGCTGACGATGGAATTGACAAAAAGCTTTGTTATCAAAATAAGGTGAAGTAATCTTTGCAGGATCAATTTGTCTTATAGGAGGAAGAGTAAGCACATTTTGTTCCAATAACTTATTCATAATACTATGCAATGATTCATTCAAAGGAGTATACTTTCTTTCTTTCTTGAAAAATTTAGAAATAGGAGGCACACCTGATGCTGCATTCACATTGTTGTTGATGATGTTTTCATTGAATTTGATAGAATCTCTGTTCGGTTTAAACTTCCCAAATGGTTGTTGACTGCTATCACCCTTATCACTCGGAGCCATAGGATGTGATTGTTCCATTTGACTCACAGTCAGTTGATAATTGTGAAGAGTCGCACACAACTGTTGGAAAGAAGTAAACTCAGAAAACAGAAGTTTGTCTCGAATATCTTTCTGTAAATTAGAAATAAAGATTCTTTGAATATCATTGTCAGGCACTGGAAAAGAAATTTGAGCATACAAATGCTTATATCTACCAATGAAATCAGTCACTTTTTCTTTAACACCTTGTTTACAATGCATTAAATCAATCAAAGTAACTTTAGGACTTATATTGTTTTGAAATTGTTGAATGAAAGCATTTGCAAGTTGTTCGAAAGAAGTAATAGAATAAGAAGGCAACGAGCAATACCATTGTAGGGATTTGTCTCTTAATGTTCTAGTAAACAATTTTGCAAGCAACCTTTGGTCATAAGCAAAATCAGTACATATTGTTTGAAAAGTCTTAACATGTGTTAGAGGATCACCTTTACCATTATAAAGCTCCAAATGTGGAATTTCAACATGTTTAGGGGGGATAGCTCGAACAATATCAAGAGAAAGTGGGCTCGCAACATCAAATGTGGGCACACTAAACTTAGATTGATTCATAGAGGCAATTTGTTGCTGTAAAGAAGAGACAGTTTGTGCAAGATTGTTAATGGTTGCTTCAGTCGAAGAATTCATATTAGATGTGTTAGATTGAGATGGAGGTGTTATGTTATTGAAAGAAGGTAAAGAGTAAGGTGGTGGGACTCTATGATAATTAGTCATAGGAGATGATTGGACAGGAGGAACACTACAAGGAGGAATGGAATGATTAAACAAATTGCCCCCTTGCGTCATGTTCATTTGTGGAGATATAATAGGGACACTCATTGAAGGAATGAATGAAGAAGTCGGATTAAATGAAGGAAGAGGGTTAATTGAAGAAGAAGGGTTGCCCCCATGACTGGTGATCACAGGAGGAATGTCTTGTGTAGAAGTAGCCATTATGTTTGATGTAAAGGTAGGTATGCTAGCAATAGAAGTCATCAAAGGAATAGAATGATTGACTTGAGTAGGAGGTTGTGTATAACCCAAATTTTCAGCACAACTCTTCATAGGCATCACATTCGAATCCACAATGTGTGCAATACCACACAAAATATCAATTCCATTCTTATCACTTTGAAGCATACGTTTTAGACCCTCAATTAAAGGAAGAGCTTGACTATCAGGGTATTCTTGAGACATCCATTGTCGAAAATCGTCAAATTGGTTATCCAATTTTGAAAGTTGTTCTACAGAAACCTCATGGAGAGCTTCTTCATCATTAGGAGGATTAGAGGAATTACCCATGTCCTCGTTGAAAAGGCTATTCAAATTAGGTTCCATCTCCTTAGTAATTAAACCTTGGAAGGACTTAATTCTAAGGCTTCGTCTAACGGGAATAGTGTAAGTAGGGCTTATTGTTGTAAAACTCATGCACTAGAGAGAGAGAGAAAGTTTTGAATTTAGAGGTAGCAATTTTCAGTAAAATCAGCCAATCTTCCAGATTTAAGCTGTTAAATGCAATCACGACAGTCTCCCGAAATTTCGGAAAAAATGTCCGGGACCGTGGCGCTCGGAGTGCAACACGGTCCTTGCAACTTTTTTCGAAATTTGCAGGGATGAAAGGTATGATGATTTTAGAGCTAATCTGAAAAAATTGAGTGGTTTTACGATCTGTAGATAGGCCAAATTAAAGTTGCAATCTCGAATTTGAACCCTACCAAGATTGTCGAAAAATGCAAAATTTGAATTTTGAAAAAGAGAGGGAAACTGAAATTTTGAATTTTATGATTTTAGAGGGAATGTCAAGAGCAATGCAAATTTTGAAATTTGAAAATTGACTCAATTTCATGCAAAATTCAATTTTGAAAGCGGAAATCAAAGTTGTTGTAATTAAGCACTTAATTTCAAAAGTCACAAATTGTAAGAATTTGAATAAAGCACTGAAATTTCGAATGAATGCTAACACACTTTTCAGATTTAGGACAATAAGAACACAATTTTGACACAAAATTTCAATTTCAATGATTTTTGAATGTTTAGAAGCCCTAATCCAAGCAATCACAAGACCAACTTTGCCTGTAATTTTGAAGGTGTTAAAATTGATAAAATCAGCCAAAATTCTGGATTTTAGCAGGAAAATACAGTAAGATCTCGCTCCCGAAATTTCGGAAAAAATGTCGGGGACGATGGCGCTCGGAGTGCACACGGTCCTCGCAACTTTTTTCCAAATTTTCAGGGATGAAAGATATTGTGATTTTATTGCGGAATCCAAAGTTACAGCTGATTTGGAGATGTTTTGATCAGTGAAATTGTCGGACAAAGGTTGAATCAAGAGGGTTTCAAAAATTAGGGTTTTGACACTTAACCACTTAATTTTCAAAATTAAAGCACAAATATGAATTGATGATTTGTAATAGAAGGGCAGATCTGAAACAAGCATTAACAATTAAACATTTCACAAGTTTAATTACTTAAAAAGAAAATTTAGGGTTTTTATGCAATTAACCTCTAAAATTTTGCAAAAGATCAAACATGGAAATGTAATCAAGGAATCCAATTTTCAGATCTAACTATGAAAAATCAGAAAGGATGTTCACGTCGGGTTCACCAAAATGTAAAGCGGAAAATCGCGATCGAACCCTAGTTGCTCTCCCCTCTTCCAACTCCAAGGAGAGAGAAGGGAGAATCACTAGGGTTGATGATTTTCACTTAGGGGAGAGACTTTACATTCAAAAGAGGGGTTGAAACCCACAAGATCCAATCCCACGCAATGCAAGATTGGATGCTAAATGTGTTTCAAGGGTTAAGAAAGCAAGGCTACCCTCTTTTGTAAAGAATGTTGATAGAAGAATTAAGCTAGGAACGCATAGAAAGTGACAAAGATTCGCTTATAAACTGAGATAGGGATATAGGATGAAGCTGCGGACCTGGAATTAGCAGTAAAATGTCGATACGGCGCTATCCTGCAAATTTGAGCAAAAGTTGTCAGGACGATGGCGCCCGGCGCCACGGTCCTCCGAAAAATCTGCGAAACAAAGAGGGATCGGTTCATCTCTGCACAAGGATTCCAGATCTTCAATTTCAGCTGCGTACCTGCAACCTTGTTGTAAGGATGTTTGTATCCTTATGTGCGAAGGTATAGATGTTGTTGTTTGTTGTATTGTTGTATGTAGCATGTAGTAAGTGATCTCCTCTTCAATGGTTGAATCCTTGTCTTGAATGCAACACTTAGCCTTGAATGGAGACTTGAAATGATCAATTGCTGAAGGAATGCTTGAATGCTTGAATGCTTGAGTATAGTTTTCACGCTTGTACACATCTCCTCCTCATATGCCAAATGAGAGAGAAAATGTAGTTTATATACTTGTCAATTAGGGCTGATAGACTGATTTTCCCGACCTTAGGCCGACTAGGAAAGAATAATTTCCAATTTGCAATCAAAAAGACCCGAGGTCCAAAAGAGACCGGGCCCAAAATAGGACCCAGGGACCAGGGCGTTGGGCGCCATGGTCCTGGGGGACCAGGGCGCTGGGCGCCCTGGTCCCACCTCCGAGACAGCGGGGTGCAAAGGAGGTTCAGGCCAGGGTGCTAGAAAAATGCAGTTTTCAGTGTCATAATCAGGTTTCGGGGTCTCCATTCAGGTTGCGTGTTGCGTCGCCATCGTGAAGACCGAAATGCAGTCGAAATTGCAAGTGTCACAA